>NW_028141170.1:0-42721 GCF_030444845.1 Prenolepis imparis
CCTAACCTAACCTAACCTAACCTAACCTAACCTAACCTAACCTAACCTAACCTAACCTAACCTAACCTAACCTAACCTAACCTAACCTAACCTAACCTAACCTAACCTAACCTAACCTAACCTAACCTAACCTAACCTAACCTAACCTAACCTAACCTAACCTAACCTAACCTAACCTAACCTAACCTAACCTAACCTAACCTAACCTAACCTAACCTAACCTAACCTAACCTAACCTAACCTAACCTAACCTAACCTAACCTAACCTAACCTAACCTAACCTAACCTAACCTAACCTAACCTAACCTAACCTAACCTAACCTAACCTAACCTAACCTAACCTAACCTAACCTAACCTAACCTAACCTAACCTAACCTAACCTAACCTAACCTAACCTAACCTAACCTAACCTAACCTAACCTAACCTAACCTAACCTAACCTAACCTAACCTAACCTAACCTAACCTAACCTAACCTAACCTAACCTAACCTAACCTAACCTAACCTAACCTAACCTAACCTAACCTAACCTAACCTAACCTAACCTAACCTAACCTAACCTAACCTAACCTAACCTAACCTAACCTAACCTAACCTAACCTAACCTAACCTAACCTAACCTAACCTAACCTAACCTAACCTAACCTAACCTAACCTAACCTAACCTAACCTAACCTAACCTAACCTAACCTAACCTAACCTAACCTAACCTAACCTAACCTAACCTAACCTAACCTAACCTAACCTAACCTAACCTAACCTAACCTAACCTAACCTAACCTAACCTAACCTAACCTAACCTAACCTAACCTAACCTAACCTAACCTAACCTAACCTAACCTAACCTAACCTAACCTAACCTAACCTAACCTAACCTAACCTAACCTAACCTAACCTAACCTAACCTAACCTAACCTAACCTAACCTAACCTAACCTAACCTAACCTAACCTAACCTAACCTAACCTAACCTAACCTAACCTAACCTAACCTAACCTAACCTAACCTAACCTAACCTAACCTAACCTAACCTAACCTAACCTAACCTAACCTAACCTAACCTAACCTAACCTAACCTAACCTAACCTAACCTAACCTAACCTAACCTAACCTAACCTAACCTAACCTAACCTAACCTAACCTAACCTAACCTAACCTAACCTAACCTAACCTAACCTAACCTAACCTAACCTAACCTAACCTAACCTAACCTAACCTAACCTAACCTAACCTAACCTAACCTAACCTAACCTAACCTAACCTAACCTAACCTAACCTAACCTAACCTAACCTAACCTAACCTAACCTAACCTAACCTAACCTAACCTAACCTAACCTAACCTAACCTAACCTAACCTAACCTAACCTAACCTAACCTAACCTAACCTAACCTAACCTAACCTAACCTAACCTAACCTAACCTAACCTAACCTAACCTAACCTAACCTAACCTAACCTAACCTAACCTAACCTAACCTAACCTAACCTAACCTAACCTAACCTAACCTAACCTAACCTAACCTAACCTAACCTAACCTAACCTAACCTAACCTAACCTAACCTAACCTAACCTAACCTAACCTAACCTAACCTAACCTAACCTAACCTAACCTAACCTAACCTAACCTAACCTAACCTAACCTAACCTAACCTAACCTAACCTAACCTAACCTAACCTAACCTAACCTAACCTAACCTAACCTAACCTAACCTAACCTAACCTAACCTAACCTAACCTAACCTAACCTAACCTAACCTAACCTAACCTAACCTAACCTAACCTAACCTAACCTAACCTAACCTAACCTAACCTAACCTAACCTAACCTAACCTAACCTAACCTAACCTAACCTAACCTAACCTAACCTAACCTAACCTAACCTAACCTAACCTAACCTAACCTAACCTAACCTAACCTAACCTAACCTAACCTAACCTAACCTAACCTAACCTAACCTAACCTAACCTAACCTAACCTAACCTAACCTAACCTAACCTAACCTAACCTAACCTAACCTAACCTAACCTAACCTAACCTAACCTAACCTAACCTAACCTAACCTAACCTAACCTAACCTAACCTAACCTAACCTAACCTAACCTAACCTAACCTAACCTAACCTAACCTAACCTAACCTAACCTAACCTAACCTAACCTAACCTAACCTAACCTAACCTAACCTAACCTAACCTAACCTAACCTAACCTAACCTAACCTAACCTAACCTAACCTAACCTAACCTAACCTAACCTAACCTAACCTAACCTAACCTAACCTAACCTAACCTAACCTAACCTAACCTAACCTAACCTAACCTAACCTAACCTAACCTAACCTAACCTAACCTAACCTAACCTAACCTAACCTAACCTAACCTAACCTAACCTAACCTAACCTAACCTAACCTAACCTAACCTAACCTAACCTAACCTAACCTAACCTAACCTAACCTAACCTAACCTAACCTAACCTAACCTAACCTAACCTAACCTAACCTAACCTAACCTAACCTAACCTAACCTAACCTAACCTAACCTAACCTAACCTAACCTAACCTAACCTAACCTAACCTAACCTAACCTAACCTAACCTAACCTAACCTAACCTAACCTAACCTAACCTAACCTAACCTAACCTAACCTAACCTAACCTAACCTAACCTAACCTAACCTAACCTAACCTAACCTAACCTAACCTAACCTAACCTAACCTAACCTAACCTAACCTAACCTAACCTAACCTAACCTAACCTAACCTAACCTAACCTAACCTAACCTAACCTAACCTAACCTAACCTAACCTAACCTAACCTAACCTAACCTAACCTAACCTAACCTAACCTAACCTAACCTAACCTAACCTAACCTAACCTAACCTAACCTAACCTAACCTAACCTAACCTAACCTAACCTAACCTAACCTAACCTAACCTAACCTAACCTAACCTAACCTAACCTAACCTAACCTAACCTAACCTAACCTAACCTAACCTAACCTAACCTAACCTAACCTAACCTAACCTAACCTAACCTAACCTAACCTAACCTAACCTAACCTAACCTAACCTAACCTAACCTAACCTAACCTAACCTAACCTAACCTAACCTAACCTAACCTAACCTAACCTAACCTAACCTAACCTAACCTAACCTAACCTAACCTAACCTAACCTAACCTAACCTAACCTAACCTAACCTAACCTAACCTAACCTAACCTAACCTAACCTAACCTAACCTAACCTAACCTAACCTAACCTAACCTAACCTAACCTAACCTAACCTAACCTAACCTAACCTAACCTAACCTAACCTAACCTAACCTAACCTAACCTAACCTAACCTAACCTAACCTAACCTAACCTAACCTAACCTAACCTAACCTAACCTAACCTAACCTAACCTAACCTAACCTAACCTAACCTAACCTAACCTAACCTAACCTAACCTAACCTAACCTAACCTAACCTAACCTAACCTAACCTAACCTAACCTAACCTAACCTAACCTAACCTAACCTAACCTAACCTAACCTAACCTAACCTAACCTAACCTAACCTAACCTAACCTAACCTAACCTAACCTAACCTAACCTAACCTAACCTAACCTAACCTAACCTAACCTAACCTAACCTAACCTAACCTAACCTAACCTAACCTAACCTAACCTAACCTAACCTAACCTAACCTAACCTAACCTAACCTAACCTAACCTAACCTAACCTAACCTAACCTAACCTAACCTAACCTAACCTAACCTAACCTAACCTAACCTAACCTAACTCTAACCTAACCTAACCTAACCTAACCTAACCTAACCTAACCTAACCTAACCTAACCTAACCTAACCTAACCTAACCTAACCTAACCTAACCTAACCTAACCTAACCTAACCTAACCTAACCTAACCTAACCTAACCTAACCTAACCTAACCTAACCTAACCTAACCTAACCTAACCTAACCTAACCTAACCTAACCTAACCTAACCTAACCTAACCTAACCTAACCTAACCTAACCTAACCTAACCTAACCTAACCTAACCTAACCTAACCTAACCTAACCTAACCTAACCTAACCTAACCTAACCTAACCTAACCTAACCTAACCTAACCTAACCTAACCTAACCTAACCTAACCTAACCTAACCTAACCTAACCTAACCTAACCTAACCTAACCTAACCTAACCTAACCTAACCTAACCTAACCTAACCTAACCTAACCTAACCTAACCTAACCTAACCTAACCTAACCTAACCTAACCTAACCTAACCTAACCTAACCTAACCTAACCTAACCTAACCTAACCTAACCTAACCTAACCTAACCTAACCTAACCTAACCTAACCTAACCTAACCTAACCTAACCTAACCTAACCTAACCTAACCTAACCTAACCTAACCTAACCTAACCTAACCTAACCTAACCTAACCTAACCTAACCTAACCTAACCTAACCTAACCTAACCTAACCTAACCTAACCTAACCTAACCTAACCTAACCTAACCTAACCTAACCTAACCTAACCTAACCTAACCTAACCTAACCTAACCTAACCTAACCTAACCTAACCTAACCTAACCTAACCTAACCTAACCTAACCTAACCTAACCTAACCTAACCTAACCTAACCTAACCTAACCTAACCTAACCTAACCTAACCTAACCTAACCTAACCTAACCTAACCTAACCTAACCTAACCTAACCTAACCTAACCTAACCTAACCTAACCTAACCTAACCTAACCTAACCTAACCTAACCTAACCTAACCTAACCTAACCTAACCTAACCTAACCTAACCTAACCTAACCTAACCTAACCTAACCTAACCTAACCTAACCTAACCTAACCTAACCTAACCTAACCTAACCTAACCTAACCTAACCTAACCTAACCTAACCTAACCTAACCTAACCTAACCTAACCTAACCTAACCTAACCTAACCTAACCTAACCTAACCTAACCTAACCTAACCTAACCTAACCTAACCTAACCTAACCTAACCTAACCTAACCTAACCTAACCTAACCTAACCTAACCTAACCTAACCTAACCTAACCTAACCTAACCTAACCTAACCTAACCTAACCTAACCTAACCTAACCTAACCTAACCTAACCTAACCTAACCTAACCTAACCTAACCTAACCTAACCTAACCTAACCTAACCTAACCTAACCTAACCTAACCTAACCTAACCTAACCTAACCTAACCTAACCTAACCTAACCTAACCTAACCTAACCTAACCTAACCTAACCTAACCTAACCTAACCTAACCTAACCTAACCTAACCTAACCTAACCTAACCTAACCTAACCTAACCTAACCTAACCTAACCTAACCTAACCTAACCTAACCTAACCTAACCTAACCTAACCTAACCTAACCTAACCTAACCTAACCTAACCTAACCTAACCTAACCTAACCTAACCTAACCTAACCTAACCTAACCTAACCTAACCTAACCTAACCTAACCTAACCTAACCTAACCTAACCTAACCTAACCTAACCTAACCTAACCTAACCTAACCTAACCTAACCTAACCTAACCTAACCTAACCTAACCTAACCTAACCTAACCTAACCTAACCTAACCTAACCTAACCTAACCTAACCTAACCTAACCTAACCTAACCTAACCTAACCTAACCTAACCTAACCTAACCTAACCTAACCTAACCTAACCTAACCTAACCTAACCTAACCTAACCTAACCTAACCTAACCTAACCTAACCTAACCTAACCTAACCTAACCTAACCTAACCTAACCTAACCTAACCTAACCTAACCTAACCTAACCTAACCTAACCTAACCTAACCTAACCTAACCTAACCTAACCTAACCTAACCTAACCTAACCTAACCTAACCTAACCTAACCTAACCTAACCTAACCTAACCTAACCTAACCTAACCTAACCTAACCTAACCTAACCTAACCTAACCTAACCTAACCTAACCTAACCTAACCTAACCTAACCTAACCTAACCTAACCTAACCTAACCTAACCTAACCTAACCTAACCTAACCTAACCTAACCTAACCTAACCTAACCTAACCTAACCTAACCTAACCTAACCTAACCTAACCTAACCTAACCTAACCTAACCTAACCTAACCTAACCTAACCTAACCTAACCTAACCTAACCTAACCTAACCTAACCTAACCTAACCTAACCTAACCTAACCTAACCTAACCTAACCTAACCTAACCTAACCTAACCTAACCTAACCTAACCTAACCTAACCTAACCTAACCTAACCTAACCTAACCTAACCTAACCTAACCTAACCTAACCTAACCTAACCTAACCTAACCTAACCTAACCTAACCTAACCTAACCTAACCTAACCTAACCTAACCTAACCTAACCTAACCTAACCTAACCTAACCTAACCTAACCTAACCTAACCTAACCTAACCTAACCTAACCTAACCTAACCTAACCTAACCTAACCTAACCTAACCTAACCTAACCTAACCTAACCTAACCTAACCTAACCTAACCTAACCTAACCTAACCTAACCTAACCTAACCTAACCTAACCTAACCTAACCTAACCTAACCTAACCTAACCTAACCTAACCTAACCTAACCTAACCTAACCTAACCTAACCTAACCTAACCTAACCTAACCTAACCTAACCTAACCTAACCTAACCTAACCTAACCTAACCTAACCTAACCTAACCTAACCTAACCTAACCTAACCTAACCTAACCTAACCTAACCTAACCTAACCTAACCTAACCTAACCTAACCTAACCTAACCTAACCTAACCTAACCTAACCTAACCTAACCTAACCTAACCTAACCTAACCTAACCTAACCTAACCTAACCTAACCTAACCTAACCTAACCTAACCTAACCTAACCTAACCTAACCTAACCTAACCTAACCTAACCTAACCTAACCTAACCTAACCTAACCTAACCTAACCTAACCTAACCTAACCTAACCTAACCTAACCTAACCTAACCTAACCTAACCTAACCTAACCTAACCTAACCTAACCTAACCTAACCTAACCTAACCTAACCTAACCTAACCTAACCTAACCTAACCTAACCTAACCTAACCTAACCTAACCTAACCTAACCTAACCTAACCTAACCTAACCTAACCTAACCTAACCTAACCTAACCTAACCTAACCTAACCTAACCTAACCTAACCTAACCTAACCTAACCTAACCTAACCTAACCTAACCTAACCTAACCTAACCTAACCTAACCTAACCTAACCTAACCTAACCTAACCTAACCTAACCTAACCTAACCTAACCTAACCTAACCTAACCTAACCTAACCTAACCTAACCTAACCTAACCTAACCTAACCTAACCTAACCTAACCTAACCTAACCTAACCTAACCTAACCTAACCTAACCTAACCTAACCTAACCTAACCTAACCTAACCTAACCTAACCTAACCTAACCTAACCTAACCTAACCTAACCTAACCTAACCTAACCTAACCTAACCTAACCTAACCTAACCTAACCTAACCTAACCTAACCTAACCTAACCTAACCTAACCTAACCTAACCTAACCTAACCTAACCTAACCTAACCTAACCTAACCTAACCTAACCTAACCTAACCTAACCTAACCTAACCTAACCTAACCTAACCTAACCTAACCTAACCTAACCTAACCTAACCTAACCTAACCTAACCTAACCTAACCTAACCTAACCTAACCTAACCTAACCTAACCTAACCTAACCTAACCTAACCTAACCTAACCTAACCTAACCTAACCTAACCTAACCTAACCTAACCTAACCTAACCTAACCTAACCTAACCTAACCTAACCTAACCTAACCTAACCTAACCTAACCTAACCTAACCTAACCTAACCTAACCTAACCTAACCTAACCTAACCTAACCTAACCTAACCTAACCTAACCTAACCTAACCTAACCTAACCTAACCTAACCTAACCTAACCTAACCTAACCTAACCTAACCTAACCTAACCTAACCTAACCTAACCTAACCTAACCTAACCTAACCTAACCTAACCTAACCTAACCTAACCTAACCTAACCTAACCTAACCTAACCTAACCTAACCTAACCTAACCTAACCTAACCTAACCTAACCTAACCTAACCTAACCTAACCTAACCTAACCTAACCTAACCTAACCTAACCTAACCTAACCTAACCTAACCTAACCTAACCTAACCTAACCTAACCTAACCTAACCTAACCTAACCTAACCTAACCTAACCTAACCTAACCTAACCTAACCTAACCTAACCTAACCTAACCTAACCTAACCTAACCTAACCTAACCTAACCTAACCTAACCTAACCTAACCTAACCTAACCTAACCTAACCTAACCTAACCTAACCTAACCTAACCTAACCTAACCTAACCTAACCTAACCTAACCTAACCTAACCTAACCTAACCTAACCTAACCTAACCTAACCTAACCTAACCTAACCTAACCTAACCTAACCTAACCTAACCTAACCTAACCTAACCTAACCTAACCTAACCTAACCTAACCTAACCTAACCTAACCTAACCTAACCTAACCTAACCTAACCTAACCTAACCTAACCTAACCTAACCTAACCTAACCTAACCTAACCTAACCTAACCTAACCTAACCTAACCTAACCTAACCTAACCTAACCTAACCTAACCTAACCTAACCTAACCTAACCTAACCTAACCTAACCTAACCTAACCTAACCTAACCTAACCTAACCTAACCTAACCTAACCTAACCTAACCTAACCTAACCTAACCTAACCTAACCTAACCTAACCTAACCTAACCTAACCTAACCTAACCTAACCTAACCTAACCTAACCTAACCTAACCTAACCTAACCTAACCTAACCTAACCTAACCTAACCTAACCTAACCTAACCTAACCTAACCTAACCTAACCTAACCTAACCTAACCTAACCTAACCTAACCTAACCTAACCTAACCTAACCTAACCTAACCTAACCTAACCTAACCTAACCTAACCTAACCTAACCTAACCTAACCTAACCTAACCTAACCTAACCTAACCTAACCTAACCTAACCTAACCTAACCTAACCTAACCTAACCTAACCTAACCTAACCTAACCTAACCTAACCTAACCTAACCTAACCTAACCTAACCTAACCTAACCTAACCTAACCTAACCTAACCTAACCTAACCTAACCTAACCTAACCTAACCTAACCTAACCTAACCTAACCTAACCTAACCTAACCTAACCTAACCTAACCTAACCTAACCTAACCTAACCTAACCTAACCTAACCTAACCTAACCTAACCTAACCTAACCTAACCTAACCTAACCTAACCTAACCTAACCTAACCTAACCTAACCTAACCTAACCTAACCTAACCTAACCTAACCTAACCTAACCTAACCTAACCTAACCTAACCTAACCTAACCTAACCTAACCTAACCTAACCTAACCTAACCTAACCTAACCTAACCTAACCTAACCTAACCTAACCTAACCTAACCTAACCTAACCTAACCTAACCTAACCTAACCTAACCTAACCTAACCTAACCTAACCTAACCTAACCTAACCTAACCTAACCTAACCTAACCTAACCTAACCTAACCTAACCTAACCTAACCTAACCTAACCTAACCTAACCTAACCTAACCTAACCTAACCTAACCTAACCTAACCTAACCTAACCTAACCTAACCTAACCTAACCTAACCTAACCTAACCTAACCTAACCTAACCTAACCTAACCTAACCTAACCTAACCTAACCTAACCTAACCTAACCTAACCTAACCTAACCTAACCTAACCTAACCTAACCTAACCTAACCTAACCTAACCTAACCTAACCTAACCTAACCTAACCTAACCTAACCTAACCTAACCTAACCTAACCTAACCTAACCTAACCTAACCTAACCTAACCTAACCTAACCTAACCTAACCTAACCTAACCTAACCTAACCTAACCTAACCTAACCTAACCTAACCTAACCTAACCTAACCTAACCTAACCTAACCTAACCTAACCTAACCTAACCTAACCTAACCTAACCTAACCTAACCTAACCTAACCTAACCTAACCTAACCTAACCTAACCTAACCTAACCTAACCTAACCTAACCTAACCTAACCTAACCTAACCTAACCTAACCTAACCTAACCTAACCTAACCTAACCTAACCTAACCTAACCTAACCTAACCTAACCTAACCTAACCTAACCTAACCTAACCTAACCTAACCTAACCTAACCTAACCTAACCTAACCTAACCTAACCTAACCTAACCTAACCTAACCTAACCTAACCTAACCTAACCTAACCTAACCTAACCTAACCTAACCTAACCTAACCTAACCTAACCTAACCTAACCTAACCTAACCTAACCTAACCTAACCTAACCTAACCTAACCTAACCTAACCTAACCTAACCTAACCTAACCTAACCTAACCTAACCTAACCTAACCTAACCTAACCTAACCTAACCTAACCTAACCTAACCTAACCTAACCTAACCTAACCTAACCTAACCTAACCTAACCTAACCTAACCTAACCTAACCTAACCTAACCTAACCTAACCTAACCTAACCTAACCTAACCTAACCTAACCTAACCTAACCTAACCTAACCTAACCTAACCTAACCTAACCTAACCTAACCTAACCTAACCTAACCTAACCTAACCTAACCTAACCTAACCTAACCTAACCTAACCTAACCTAACCTAACCTAACCTAACCTAACCTAACCTAACCTAACCTAACCTAACCTAACCTAACCTAACCTAACCTAACCTAACCTAACCTAACCTAACCTAACCTAACCTAACCTAACCTAACCTAACCTAACCTAACCTAACCTAACCTAACCTAACCTAACCTAACCTAACCTAACCTAACCTAACCTAACCTAACCTAACCTAACCTAACCTAACCTAACCTAACCTAACCTAACCTAACCTAACCTAACCTAACCTAACCTAACCTAACCTAACCTAACCTAACCTAACCTAACCTAACCTAACCTAACCTAACCTAACCTAACCTAACCTAACCTAACCTAACCTAACCTAACCTAACCTAACCTAACCTAACCTAACCTAACCTAACCTAACCTAACCTAACCTAACCTAACCTAACCTAACCTAACCTAACCTAACCTAACCTAACCTAACCTAACCTAACCTAACCTAACCTAACCTAACCTAACCTAACCTAACCTAACCTAACCTAACCTAACCTAACCTAACCTAACCTAACCTAACCTAACCTAACCTAACCTAACCTAACCTAACCTAACCTAACCTAACCTAACCTAACCTAACCTAACCTAACCTAACCTAACCTAACCTAACCTAACCTAACCTAACCTAACCTAACCTAACCTAACCTAACCTAACCTAACCTAACCTAACCTAACCTAACCTAACCTAACCTAACCTAACCTAACCTAACCTAACCTAACCTAACCTAACCCGACCCGACCTAACCCGACCCGACCTAACCCGACCCGACCTAACCCGACCCGACCTAACCCGACCCGACCTAACCCGACCCGACCTAACCCGACCCGACCTAACCCGACCCGACCTAACCCGACCCGACCTAACCCGACCCGACCTAACCCGACCCGACCTAACCCGACCCGACCTAACCCGACCCGACCTAACCCGACCCGACCTAACCCGACCCGACCTAACCCGACCCGACCTAACCCGACCCGACCTAACCCGACCCGACCTAACCCGACCCGACCTAACCCGACCCGACCTAACCCGACCCGACCTAACCCGACCCGACCTAACCCGACCCGACCTAACCCGACCCGACCGAACCCGACCCGACCGAACCCGACCCGACCGAACCCGACCCGACCGAACCCGACCCGACCGAACCCGACCCGACCGAACCCGACCCGACCGAACCCGACCCGACCGAACCCGACCCGACCGAACCCGACCCGACCGAACCCGACCCGACCGAACCCGACCCGACCGAACCCGACCCGACCGAACCCGACCCGACCGAACCCGACCCGACCGAACCCGACCCGACCGAACCCGACCCGACCGAACCCGACCCGACCGAACCCGACCCGACCGAACCCGACCCGACCGAACCCGACCCGACCGAACCCGACCCGACCGAACCCGACCCGACCGAACCCGACCCGACCGAACCCGACCCGACCGAATTTAAAAAAAAAAAAAAAAAAAAAAAAAAAAAAAAAAAAAAAAAAAAAAAAAAAAAAACGTATCTCATAATAGGGAGGGGTCTTCTGACGTCCTGATAGTCCCTGAGGCAGACGCCCCCGGGATGCAATCTTGTCGAAAGCCTCAGTGACCAAGTAGGCGGTGTGGTCGTGGTAGAAATTGCTCTCGTTGTCGTCGTTCCGGTCTTCGTCGGTCGTCGTTGCTGCTGCCGCCGCTGCCGAAGAACGACTGGAGCTGCCGCGCGATCTTTGCTTGTATTCATGGGCCCCTCCCCCCACCTGCTAAATTATCGTTGTGGTCTGTAACGTAGCGACCCCTCGTCTCCTCAGGTTTCGGATACCAATAGTGAGGTGGTGTTGGTGTCGTTTTGTCGTCGCCGCTGCTGCTGCCGAAGAACGATTGTGGCTGCCACGCGACCTTGCCTCGTATATATAACCTTTATCTATTAGCTAAAATCGGGCCGCCGGAGAGGATAAGTGGTGGTGGAGAGTGCTGTGACGTAGCGACCCATCGTATGTCACGGAAACCTCGAGTGTCTAGGAAGAGTGATGGGGTTGTGGTGGGTGTTGTCTACGTTGTCATTCCGGTTGTCGTTGACGCCGTTGCCGCCGCAACCGTGGAATGACTGAGACTACCGCACGACCTTGCTTCGTATGTATATATAACTCCTACCTATCAGCTAACGTATCAGGCTGCTGGAGAGGGAAAGGGGTGGGGGCTGTGACATAGCGACCCGTCGTCTCGTCGAGTCTCTTAGACCACCGAGTGTCGGGGGTTAGTGGGGTAGTGGTAGGGGTTGTCGTCGTCTTAGTTCTGGTTGTTCTTGTCGCCGCTGCCGAGGTACGACTGCAACTGCCACGCGACCTTCGCTTGTATATATAACCTCCATCCTCTCTTCGCGGATGCGTGTGCGCACTATCTCTTCTCTCTCTTTTTCTCTCTTTCTTTCTCTCTGTCTTGCTCGGGATCGGTGAGTAGACATAGACGTGTATTTTGACATATTTGCTTTGTTTGTCGATTTTCTGACGCTTTCTGGCCCTGTGGGGCCGATATTTCTTTTCCAGTATTACGGTGTCAAGTGCTATTTTTTCTTGACGATTATTTTAAGGAGGTTTCTTCTGCCTCTGTGGTCAGCGAGTGGTTCTTGCTGGACATTTTGGCTATTTTTTCGACGTTGGATTTTGAATGTTTATCCGACCTAATCCGTATTCGACCCAATTTGTTTTCAAATGAGTAAGATGGATACCGGCGTAGGAGCCGGTGGGTCGGAGGACAACGGCGAAGGATCGAGGGGGCTCACGAGGCAGTCGAACAGCGGGGCTAATTTGAATGCAGGTATGCTAGAGAGATCCTTTGAGGTGTTCAATGCGTCTAGGTTGAATGCGCTTAGGGCTACTGTAGACAGACACAGTGACACGATATCCAGACTCCTTTTGTCCAATAAGGAAACTCTGGAAAAGAGAACGACTGGTTATTATGATACTTTATATTATGATTATTTTATACATTTTAAATATATGAGGATATATGCGTATCTAAAAAACAAAAATATATGCCTAATTTCTATGTCTACCTAATAAATAATACTTGTAACATGTACATATAATAATGAGAAACAAGAAAAAATTGTCATCCCAAGTTTTGAATCTGGGATCCCACAATCACTACTATTACCGTCGTATTAACGTCTCGACTTTTGACTTCGAAAATGACTTACTATTTGGGAATCTAATTACTAGTTACTGCATTGGCCACTACTAGGATATGACGCTAAAGTCAGTGAGAAATTGCGGTCTCACCTTCATCCAGGTCTTTGGCTATCTGTCTGTATAATACTTTGCGCCTTCTTGTATTATACTTTATATTGTCCGCGTGTGACTTCTCTCTGACTCGCGTATAGTTCCGTCAGACTCTGTTTCTACCGCTCGCCACTCTGACGCGCGTAGCCGGCGCACGCGTCGCTGAGGCACGGCACACGATCTCTCTCTCTCTCTCTCTCTCTTGTCTCGTCGCTCGACCGAATAACATGGTCCGTGCAATATCCGTACAGATACGCGCAATTGTTCGTCACCGCGAAAAAAGCAGTGTATCATTACGTTGCTAAAAGAAAATAAAGTCAGTGAGAATTAGAGGAAGCATTCGGTTTTCTCGACCACGCCCGATCTCGAGAGAACAAGAACGTGTGATCAACGCGTGGAGGCCACGAGGCCAACAAACACTGTCTATTAATCTATGCTCTCGAGAGCTCGTTTGTCTCTCTTCTTTTATACTCTCTCTCCCCACTACTAGGGATTTCGGCTCGCACATGCACCGTATTCACGCCATCTATGCGCATTTTGGTTTGC
The DNA here is from genome assembly GCF_030444845.1 of Prenolepis imparis. Classification (NCBI taxonomy): domain Eukaryota; kingdom Metazoa; phylum Arthropoda; class Insecta; order Hymenoptera; family Formicidae; genus Prenolepis; species Prenolepis imparis. The sequence goes on from NW_028141170.1 coordinate 14,571, forward strand.
CTAGACTAGAGAGTGCACGTATGTTGTGCATATCTCCAAATAGAACAAAATAAACAAAATAAGCTTGGTTAAATATTTTGTTTACCTAAATAGGTAATCTTTAACAAAAATATAAATGCTTTGCTTAAAAATAAACTTTTTCGCTATTGCTGCTGGTGAATCCCGTGGTCGGCAAGTCCCGCGATCAGCAATTCCCGTGGTTGGTAAGTCCCTGGGTCGGTAACTTACCATCCGCGGTATGATAATCATTTTTATTGGTCATCGGTTGACCGTTGGTAATTTACCGATCGCCGGTTTCGGTCTAATTTCTCTTCGTGGATTAATAAATTTTATATATTCAACTGTCATAAAGTTTATTTTTATTGTAAAATATAGGACACTTGTAGTAGCTATATACGTGTGAGATAATCAAGTTTTTGTTATTGCGATCACTCTATATTATCATCATCATCATCAAGTATGTCAAAAACGTAGATATGAAAAATATAATTTATTTTACAAAAAGAAATTCATGTAATTTCTCGCTTTGATTCAATATGACTGAGATAAAGTTTCAAAAGCGTTTAAAAAATATCTAACGAGTTAACGCATTCGATAAAAAGTATATTTTGTTAATTTATTACTGCAAAAAATACAGCATCCGTGCTATTTAATCACTACTTTGGAATAATAAGTTGGCACAAACTGTTGGAAACATTTGGTAGAAAATTGCACAACAATTTCAAAGTTGCTTTCGCTGTCAAACATATTTATAATAATTAAGGCTCCTGCTACCTTGCCGACCATGTCGGAATCGTGACTGACTGTCAAGGGAAAAGAATGGTTTTCGGCGTTTTTTGATAAGTGTATTAAAGAGATCTCAAGTGCTATTTTATCCAATCATGTTTTTATTTAGAAATGGCATCTAACAAATCTCAACGTTTTATTTCTCGCCTCTGACGTCACGATTCCAATATGGCCGCGGTGAGCACCCATGAGCCTTGAGTAAATTAAAGATTTTTCTTTTCTTTTTTTGTGTCGGTTATTAATAACAAGAAATTGTCATGTTCCTATCTATTTTTTTTCTTATTTATATAAAATTTTATATCTTTTATAATGATAATGACAAAGTATGCGTGTGGAGGGGTAATATTTAATAAATCTTACATTTATTTAATACTCTCTCTGTGCGCACCACAGATCGCGATAAATATTATATTTGGAAGGAACATTTAATATATATACATGAAAGCGTATTAATTGTGATTGCACATCCATTTGATACCTTAAAAACTCTTGTCTCGCGGCGCATATAATACTGATATAATCTATCGCATCTTTGTAACAATTAGTCGGGTAGAAAATATATAAAGTAATTATTTCGGATTTACCGTTTACGCTGGACAATTAAGGCTTTTTTAAGGAACACACGCACGTAGAATTAAATACTCTTTTATGCGTATCATTTTCTAAATAAATTCCCAAGTAAATTTGTTTTACATTTCTCTCAGCATGTATCTATTAAACTCTTATTATATAGTGTGTAGAATAAACGAAATTTTAGAGAGGATTAGTTTATCATGGAATATTTAATTATAAAAGTCAACATGTATACCTATACTAAATCGCGCGTATATCATCGTTTCATATATTTCACAAAAGTAGAACTCTTCACAAATTGCATCTTTCTTCATTTTGCGATCTTTATATATACTCTGTTCGATTGCCGTGTTATAATGCTAATTGCAGATTGAAAATGTAAAATATTGTTAGATCATTTGTTTACAATATTACTAAACTTGAATCGATACATTCACGTTCCATTGATTAATATAATTTCTTATCGACATGTATCTAACAATATACAGGGTGTCCGGTAATAGTCGCATCAACCGTCGTGTGCAGGTAGAGCTAGTTAAACCGAGTAGAAAAGTCCTCTACCATTTTGCGATATTCTCAATAATAAGAGAGATATTAATTAATAAAGATCGGCCAATTCGCGTAACGACGGCGAGAAGAGACAGCCCAGTTTTATGTCGTTACTAAGCATGCGGCGAAAAGAAACAGTATAATGTTACACGGTTGCTAAGCGCGCGATGAAGCGGGGAGGAGCGCTTTACAAAAGACAGTAACTCCATACGAGTAGCGCTAACTCTGGACCCCCGAGTGGGCTGTCTCTTCTCGCCGCACGCTTATCATCGCGCGAATTGGCTGATTTTCTTTAATTTATTTCTCTCTTATTATTGAGAATATCGCAAAATGGTAGATGACTTTTCTATTCGGTTTAACTAGATCTACCTGCACACGACGGTTGATGCGACTATTACCGGACACCCTGTATATACACACAAGTATTTAACACACAAGACATACACACATTCTTCCAGTTTATATATAAGTTTGTTTGCTCATTCGCACGAACTTTGCTATAAAATTGAGTACACACTGAACTAGGAAATAATCAATTATTAAACTCTTGTTAATCTCTAAATTTATATTCTACTAAACTTTGTAGTAACTATAAATTTGTGTCAAATTTTGAATTTTTATTCAAAATTCTCATATCTGAAATCTCGCGCAAGAATATTATAATATATCGTAAAAATAATTTTTAATCATATTTTCTAATTTCAAAAATGTTGCTTATTTAGACTAACTGACAAGGACTAAACTACTGACAAGGATAAAATATTTATCTACAATCTGATTATAGACAAAAAATATCTATAATTAATAAAAGATTTTATAATTAGCGTTCCAAGAGTACATACATAAAAAAATGTATATTATTTGTATTACATTAAGACTATTCTCAAGTTGAATAATTCTGTATCTCTCAATTTTGGTATCTAATAACGAATTCAATAACCTGCGCACTATTCTCTATATCAATGTATATAAATGTAATGAACTAAATATTTTGTTATACATATAAATAAGTGTTTGATAAGAAGAATATGCAATTACATGTAAGATAAACAGCTTTATTGACAAATACCTCAAATACAATAATATTCTACTAAATAATATAATATTATTTAAAGCAGAATCTTGCATGTGGAGAAGAAATATTTCTTACATGTTTATATTTCAACACTTGAATAAATCTTGTATAAATGCAGCTTTTAGTGTGCACTATAGTACAAAATAGTTAAGCGTTCGAATTCGTTATAAGATCCATATATTATTCATCAGAGTTTTTTATATATAGCCAATAAAACTTCTGTTTTATATAAGATACTTTGCATACACTCGTTACAGCAACAAAGATGTCGCTAGACACGAGAAGGGACGGATGTCTTATTTTAATTCCTTTAATTTTTATTCTAGTTCCTCATTCGTACTTATACTTATCGCAGCCATATTGGGTTATAACCATATTCATGGGCGCCGGCAGAATTACTTATAGGGGGGTGCACCCAAAAGAGGATGCACTGGAAAAACAGTTTCTTCCCAGTTCATAATTATATTTTTGTTAACATTGGTTGTTATTTATTGAATCCTAATAAAAATTCATTAATAATTAAAAAATTCTAATTTTTATATTGCAGATCTGTTAATATGTTAAAGAATCTCAGTTTTACAATTGCAAATAGTTACAAAGTTTCAACTAATAGTTTACAAGTATTGCAACCAAGACGGCTCAAGTTTTTGTTCAAACATTGATTTTTCTAAAATTGATTTCCCAAAGTCTTATTACAAATGTTAATTAATATTTAAGCATTGAGTTTTTGTTCAATTAAAAAAATTATAATCGATATTATTTTATATTACATGATTTCATTTTTTTACTGAATTTTTTTTCTCTGTTCCTCCCTACTTATTTCATAGACCAGGGCCAGGGGGGTGCAAGTGTACCGCTTTGCACCCCCCTCGCGGCGCCCATGACCATATTGGGTTATAACATCAGAAATGGAATATGAAATCATCCTATATATATTATAATACTTAAAGAAATAATTTATTCTTGCAATCTATGTAGTTGCGATAAATTAGCTTTTTTAGATGCTAATATTTGTATTCGATAAAATCAGCTTGGGAAATATGCTGGATTCTTTTCTCAATTCGTAAATTAAAGCTCCTCTGTATCCTCAATATTTTTACACGACCTCGCTACATTATTAAATCATATAACGTCAGAAATGAGAAATCATATTCAAGTTTTATTCTTGCGAAATATAACCAGCAAGTATTCTTTTCGTGTTTGACAATATTTAAATATTTAAACATTTATTATGATACACACTACACTGCGAGAAACTTTCTCTTTTTCAAATTTATCATCACCGAAGAAACCTCTTACAACAATTGATCAAGATTTACAGCGATTTATTAATTCACAAATCAAAAAGAGATTTTCAATGAATACGAGTGGTCATATTCGAAAAACTTGATGGTTTTGATATACATATATATTTCGCAAGAATAAAACTTGAATGATTTTTCTTGCCTCTGATCATAATTTAATACGGTTGCAGTGTGCGAAGACACTTATTAAACCTTTAAAGTAGCTGTAAATTTTAATAATCTTACAATTAATTATATGAGACGCTTATTTTCGTTAAAATATATAAACATATGGACTAGAAGATTACACAGCCATTTATTAATTCTCACATAAAAGATATAGACTAGGTCTGCTAGAGTAAATGCCAATAAAGAATAAATTGCCATTTTATCCTTTTCTTGCCTTGCTTCTTTCCGATGACTGTTCTAAAGGTCACTTCAAACAACTCTAACTAACTTGATTAATCGACGATTAAACTATATCCTTGTCTCTCATCGCAGATACGTTCTTAAAAAGAGACAAAAATATAGTCAAGTTTAATCGTCGATTAAAGTTAATCAGAGTTTGTCCAAGTGGCTCTAAAACGTAATTTACACAAGTACCAAGAAGATGTAAAAACAAATGAATAATTAAACAGTTCACATTCAGCGAATGAATGATGAATCTAAATAAATAAATAAAGTATCTGTTAGGCGGAGGAATTAATGAAGAAAAAAACTAGAAGAGAGAAATCTTCAACGCATACCGTCTCTAATTGAATACGCAATTATAAAAGTGTACAAAAAGAAACTAGATTATTTCAAATAATAGTGCAAAAAGAGATTTTTATATCATCTTTCGCTGTACATGTTATAATTCGATATAACCATATATGTATATATTCCAAACTCTTATACGAATTAACTCTCTGTATCCTCCGAGATGCGATAATATATGGTGTCCGCGTATCGAAAACGCGTCCTTTCGATAAATGGTATCGAAGAAGAAGGGACTTGGGCACGATAGATCGCATGTTGTCAGACTTGTGAGAAATAATGACTCTTATTCTTGTCTCTCTCTTTTATTCAACGCTATCTACAACCGCGCTGTCGTCTAGAGTGTGAAGCCAATTGAAGATCATCATGTTTCTCTCGTACTTGGACAACTGATTTCCACGTTCTCTCTCGACATCCCGGACTGTCAATGCATGATTTCGTTCTTTTCGTCCCATCAAACAAGTACTAGGAACCCGTGCGGCTGTTCCGGGGACCAATAAAGTGGTTCCGTGAGAAGTCTGTGCCGCGGTAGCTGCTGCTTCTAGTTGATCCAAGTTAAATTCACTCTGCGAGAGACGCTCCAAAGCGCGATACGTGGTAAGTAACCTAACATGGTGCGAATAAAACATTATATTTAAAAAAAACATGATTTTAAAAAAATTTTAATTGCGTAATTTAATAATTCTTTAATAATTACATTTCGCGAGTTATCGTATCATTCAAATATATATATATGTACGTACATGTACATGTACTGCAACCTCGTAATAGAGTAAACCTGCAAATAACACGCAAAATCCTTTCCATACATGATGCTCGCTATAGGGACATATGTGTGAGTGTAGATATAGCGCGGTACAACCACGCAACAATCGTTTCCATGTAGCCGTATCGTGTTAATGTTATCGCATACATTTTTTCTTGGCAATGTAATGCAAAATAATGTGTGGACGAAACCGCGCGCTGTCCTTGCGAATTTCATGGTTTGGGAATAAAGTGGAAATAATGTCCTTGTAATATTACATTCGCAACCCCCAATATAACCGCGTGCTCTATTAAGAGGTTTCAGTGTAATTTAATAAAAATATAAAACTCGATCTAGTTTATTCTAAATATAAAAGAATTAAAACTTGTTAAATTTTTTTGTTTTGTGCACTTGATAGAAAGCTCGCGCGTATAAACATGACTTTTTAATTTTCAAAATGTTATATATAAAAATATCTATATATTTTAAACATAAATAAAAGGAGAAAAAAATTTTTTTTCTATACTAACCTTCGTCGTATATAATTTTGTCGGACTTTTTTGTTGACGGACCTGATCAGATCCGCTCCTGTGAAGGGCACAGGCGGTGGCGGCGGCGGTGCCGGTGGTTGGGGTGGCAGTTGCGGTACCGATTGGGTATTGGAGGAAGATTGTTGCTGCGGTTGCGATAGCTGTTGCTGCTGTTCTTGCGCAGCTCCACCATGTGGGCTAGGAAGCTGAGACGTACTAGCTACAGGTTCACCTACGGCGACCCAGGTGCTGCAGGACCTCGAAGCGTGATCGAGTCTTGCATGCTCCAGCAATAGGGTATTGCGCTGGATGGTGTCGAGAGCTAAAGCGGATACTGCCGTTCGAAGACTACCAGCTCCGGTCGCGTCTGGACTGGGAAGCTGTGACACATCGCTTGTGCTGAAGCTCTTACGCAATCCCAATGCCGATGATAGAACTCCACAGCTACGTATTAACTCGTTCTCTTCCTCGAACCAAAGAATTTCGGGAATATCTGCTGGCCTAATATTGAAATACATGAAATCGAATAATCATAAAATGATGATCTCTCTATGCACACGCGACGATAAATGCGTCTAGTGCGAGAATAACACATAAATAAATCTAGTATACGAACCTGTTACCCTGAATTTGTCTCGAGTCCGGTTTCGGAGAGGGTCCTCGTGCGGCGGTAAGCTGCGCGTCGCTGTAGGACTTGAAAGTAACCAATCTATTGGCACCGCGCAGATCGCTCGCGATCGACGACACGCTGAAGAGCGATAAATCGGTGGTAACGCTCTCGTGACTCGGTGAGCGCAGCATTCGTGAAGTCACTTGCAAGGCTGGACATTGCGTGGTCGACAGACTACCGCTGCCACCGCCGGCGCTACCTCCACCTGCGCTACCACCGCTGCTACTACAGCATTGAGCGCACATAACCGTGGGTATCGGCGAAGCCGGCTTTATTTCGCTTTCAGACATTTTGCATTTATTTGCATTAATGTCCGATCTCTTGATATTTATCCATCTATCATTTATCTTCGTTTCTATTATGCGTGCTTTGGCTGTTTTAATTTTTTCCGCAGTGGTTGCAGAGTGCGGTTGCAGTGGCGTAGAGTGGGTTTACATCATGTTGCTGACCGCATCCAACGCTTCTTCTCCGTTTTCAATGTGATGACTATATACACGTGATAGTATATGATAGTTTAGAGAAGGACTGATTAATCGGGATAAAAGAAATTTCTAGTAAAAAGTCTTCATTATGTCGATATAAAACAGAGAGTGTATGATATATATATGTTGACTTTTACGGAATATGCTGATCTTTTTAACCATACTGCGTGAGGGAAACAATATACACGAATAGAGACAAGAATAAAATATATTTACAAGTATGTCGAATAATATATAATATATAATACATGTATATATTGAACATGTATATACACATGTATATATATAACCAAAAAGATATTCCGTTATCAAAATTATATTTATTATTTGTTAAAAAGAAAATCAAAAGAAAAACACTTGAGAACTTTCAAGAATTCGATATCAAGTTATCATATCGTATAAATCCATGTATTTATCGTATAAATTATTTATATCATATAAATAAGCAATAAATGAACTTGTAATAATTAAACTGACCGAGTAGATATAAACAAATTAGCTCTGATACGATGCAGTATTTAATCGCAAAGAAATGGAGAAATACGTGTACATGCATGTATCGATTAAAAATTGTTATCTATATCGATCGTATCATCTTTGCTCGATTATTCCGAAATTAAAATTTGAATTGTAATTGTCAAAATGCTCAATAATCAGAGTATTTAATATTCAATAATTTGAGAAGCTGCGACAAATAATGATCTTTGCGAAATCTATTCCTTGGAAATATAAAACTCGGTATAACTTTTTAAGAAATGTATCATTAAAATATAGAAATATACAATATAAAATATTCTCGTACATTATGTACACATTGAGAAAAATTTCAAAAAATTATTGATTTAAATATAGATATGCGAGTTAGTCCATCGTTTCATTTCTCTTTCCTCTTTTTTATTTTCTTTCCCCCTTTCTCTCTCTAAACATTGATTATATATTAAATAGATAAAAACTAGAACCTAATAAATTAATTTTTTAACGTATTTTTTTAACTTTTCAAGTTAATTTTTTTCTAAATTGTAGAAAAAACTCGTAACTCGGATAGTTAATAATGAAACATCATTGTAACCAAGGTATATAGACTATGGATATGATTATATAATCGATAATTATGCATTCTCTGAAGTCAAGGTTTCATTTTTTCTATAAGATTAACGCGTTTCCGCGTCTCTTTTAGTTATGTTTTGACTTTCTCGGTCACTCTTATTATTATGTCACGAGTGTCACTCGACTAAAATTGAATAAAATATTACAAAATGTGTCATAGCATGGTTTCTATATAATGATAAAGTTAAATAAGAAATGTATTTAAAATAATCTTGAAAGTATTGGGGGAGAAAGTTAGAGAATGATACGAGAAATATTTAGAGAAAGAGAAGGGGAGTTATATTCGAAACAGATTTGAACAGAAAAAAATATCTAGTATTATTCGTGTTTTTCAAATTTTTAAAATAAAAAAAATATTGCATTTCAATAAATATAAAAGTTACTTAAAACTTTATATATCATGACGCATAAACGCTTATATTATTCAAACCTGACTCGGTGTTAAAAATCATGTATCTCTTTCTTTTCTCTTCATATTTTTATTAAATTATGTGAGAGATGTTAGAAATTTATATACATTTTCTTTTTCTAGCTTTTTAAAATATTTTTTCTATGATATTAAGTTATATCAACTTTATTTAAAAATTTTGCTTTTACTTCAAAATTAAGTTCCATGTTAACTATTACCTCTAGTATTTGTTGTCATTAATACAGAAATGTGCAAGTAATTATGCTTGCCTCCGCGATTCCTGTAAATTTGACATTTTCATAAACTAGATAATAATCGCGATAACAGCAAGTGTTACGAGTTACATTTAATTAAACTGGATTACATGACAATACATGCATTCGATCAATTTATATCAACTGCGTCAGAAATGCGCTTTTTCTTAATTCTTTCTTATAGCGATTTAGAGAATTGTCACAAAATTATCGCCGCTGGCGAAAGATCTCGCGAGGTCACGAATAAAGCCGGCGCGGTTCTATAAATATGCACAAATATTCCAATAACACTCTCGCACCTAGTGTACCTCGCACTGTCAGCCACATGACGACGTGATTCGTCGTGCCAAAGATGCCGCTGCTATGAACAGCGTGTTTGTCAGCAGCCGCTTTCGTGGCAGAGTCGAAGAAGACTCTTCGCCAGAAACAAAAAAAATAAGGTCACTAGCTGGAGTACGTGAATGGTAACAACACTGACAACACCGTCCTTATATTAGAAAGCAGACTACGTTGACGAAACGATGCGATTGTTTCGCCTGGGCTCTATGGACGTTGATCGTAGCTCAGACTCGCTTACTGCACAGGCGTCGCTATCGATCGATAGCTGGCTCTTCTCGAGTCTCGCGGAGTTTCGCCGCGCCCCAAACGACTTGGGAATATTTCTTCCGCAAACTAACGGACGATCCGCAGTCTTTTCTAATTTTTTATCAGCAGTATCAAATGTAAATGTAGATTTACAAGTCTAGACTTCAAAATTCTTGGGTCGTTTGATCATGGCTTGACAATTTTGTAAAAGCAATCCTCTGACTCTTATTCTGTTAATATGTGCACATTTCTCTTTAAATGTATATGGGAATAGAATGCTTCGACACCACGAATGTAAGCGCATCGTGCATCGCAAGGCATATATGAAAAATAAATATATTAGCTTATATATATATATATTACATACAAAAATTTATACATGTGTCAAGATATGTTTCTGCGGTCCCCGTGTGTTCATAATTTATTTTACGTTTATTTTTTATCATGTGGTGTTAACACGTAATAATATTTATTTAAATTTAAACTAACAAGAATGCTGAGTAATTTTAGAAAATGAAGTAAATATTGTATGGAAAAAATTCTCTAATAGCCTCTGTTATGTATGACATACATGTATACATAGACTTGTTTATAGATTTTATATTTATCATGTTATATTTAACTGGAATTTTATAGAATACACTTGTTATTTGTAGCATTTAATGGAATTAACTAAAAAAAGCTTTATAACTTTTTTGCAAATAATTGTTAAATGGAATATAAACACGGTAGATTTTTTAATAATTACTTTAAATTTGAGAATTATGTTTTGCAACATATTGCATATTGCATATATTGCTATAAGTAAAAGATTCAATTGCTGCAAACATTTTTTGATAGAAGTGGACAAATCTTCGAGCACATTTTTATGCACTTTTAAACTAGTTTTCTTTCAGTGTGCATTTTTTTTCGTACATGGTCAAATTTTAGTCTATCTCTGAATCATACTTCTTAAATTCGGGAACTGATTTTAAAGTTGTAAGCTTACTTGGCGTTATTTCTATTAAAATTTTCATTAAAATTTCTATTAAAGTTTTCTAAGCGGCACTATAATTAAACTTTGATGTAACACATTTTTATAATAAATACATGTTATTAAATATCATATAATGTTTTATCATATTACACTTTTTTAAATGTTGAATTACAAGTGACAGAAAATACCAAAAAAATAACGTTCAAATAAAATTGTAAATTTTTTTAATTTACCACACACACACACACACACACATACACACACACATACAATATGTGATTTTTACCTATACCTTTATATACCTTGACTATTATCAAGGTAAAATGGTTTTATCTATGTAACAAAAAACCATGTCTTGTAACATATTTTCGCATTTTGTGTTTTTTTCTCATTTTCTTAATTTCCTTTTTTATATTACAATTCAACGGTGTTAATTGAAAATAGTAAATTTATTAAATTTTTATTCAAGAATTTCTATGCATACACTATTTATGCTATAAAATAATTGTTATTATGTGTGTGTGTGTGTGTGTGTATGCACAGTACTATAATAAATATTTGCAATAGGCATTCATTTCTGTTCGCGTATCTCTATACATTGGCGAATTAGCTTACACTAAAATGTAGATCTTTCTTTCTTTTGATTGAGATACGTTATCGATAATAACTAGGACCAAATCCGTGCAGATAAAAGCGGACGCGAATAACCAGTCAAATTTAGCGTAGGTGAACAGTGAAGAGAGAAGCGAGAGATGAGAGTTAAATAGAGCCAGAGACGAGATGACGTAGTTGACATATATAGCGATTACAAGCCGCGCGTAGTGTAGCTTAAGTTCTCGGCCTCTTTTAGTTGGCGACGGTGTCTCATCTTATGAGGAGGGTTTCTTTTGCCGTCCGTGTCGGATTCAATTATATATATATCTCGTGGGTTCAACAGGTCGGTTAAAATATCCTTACATTCTTACGAAAACGGTAAGTCTATATATATATATATTTTTTTTTTTTTTCATTGTGATCTTCATTTCTCAATGATTTCAAGCTTGTCGTTGAAATAAATGAGGCATTTTTTATTTCACTATATAGAACAACACGAGCGCGCGCTACGCTCGCGCCATTCTTCGATTTTATGTTAAAAAAATGATACTTTCAAAAAAGTAATACGCAGTTTGTTTTAACTCGATTAATATCATTTGCCAAAAATCAGTTGATAACTGTTAAAAATATTACAAGTTTGAAGTACTATAATATACATGTTATTTAAAATATATAATTTTTATAACATGAAATTATTTAAAAAATTTATTAGTAAATTAACGCTTTAAACAGCTAATTTCTGTCAAAAAAATTAACATTAATTTGCTAATTAAATTTTAAAATACCAAGTTACAAATATTAAAATAATATGTTGAAAATAATATACATGTATATATATAATATTTAACTCTATATATGCATTTGTGTGTATGTGTACACACACACATGTATATATAAATGCGTGAACAAAGTTTATAAATACTTTTCCAGCGACGATATGGCAACAAGCTCATCCTCAGAGGGACATACCATCACCGTCAAGCCGACTAATACGAACAAATCAACAACGACTGAAATAAATCTTCTTGCACCTGCTATGGAAGGTGTGAGAAAACGAAGACGATTAGAATCTCTGATATCGAATTCGGACATCCCTAAAAAAACGCAGCGACGTGATGAGCAGTGCAATTCTAATTTGTAAGAATTTATCGTAATTTTAAAAGTTTCACGTATTATAAGGAGTGTTTCTTGTATTCAGTTATTAGCAAAAAATCAATTGTGATATAGCTAAATAAATTTTTAATATTTGAAAGAAATAAAAAAAAAGTTATAATTATACGAAAAAAGAAAATTTATCGTCAGAGTACTTTCATATCATAGAATTTATTAATAGACCTCTATAATGGATTATTTATAAATTCGAAAACGCGCTTTTATACAATATGCTCTATTTTAAAGACATTATAAGCAAAATATTGATTAATTAGCAATCGGTTTAATATCATTTAATCGAATAATCAGCCTGTTATTTATTTGAAAAAACAAAAATGTGGATTTGGCTTGATCGATCGAGAAATATTATCTCGAATTATAATTAATTATAATGCACAATTATAATACACTCTAGTGCATAATTCAATTTTTATTTTCTAGTGAGATACCTAACGAAAAGAAAGCTCAAGATATAGAAGATAGAAAGGTCTCATCATTGCCACGTTTGAAAAAAAATTGGTATCGGGCTATATCGATAAATCCGCAGGATGCAAAAACGTCATGCGAAAAAGGCATAGAAAGGGATGCTGCTGCTCCTAGATTGAGAAAAACGATACAATGGCTAGAGGAGGGAGCGCGAAGGCTACGCGAGGATCTCGCCAACGTGCGAACGGAGTTACACGAGGAGCGGAAGACAGCAAAAATTGCTAAAAAAGAGTTCGAAACTGCCCTCAGGAAAGCTAGAATCACCGAGGCTGCCAAGTATCTACCCATCATAGCCGAGCTGAAGGCCATCAGGTAGATACATGCTGCGCAATATAATTTGTTTACAACGCAGAAAAAAAGGAATCCTTGATTCTTCAAGTATATTTTTATTCTTGAACGCTATTTGATTCATTCAAGCATAGAATGCTCTTTGCAATCAGAAATTTTATTTATCTCAATAATAAATGTGTTTGTGTAAAGTGTATTTTATCCTTTTGATGTATTCTTGTTTTTATAACCGTTATATGATTAAAACAAACTCAGTCACGATATAGTCGATTGTCATCGCGCAAGGCACATCGCGGTCGCTTATCCGTTCCGCTCGTGCACGCGCACTGCTCGCCAGCCAGTAACATCAAGATAGCACAAGTCAACGTAAATAAAAGTGAAGTTAATAATGATACTTGGTTGAAACATTACATTTATTATTTTTAAATTGAAATAAATTTCAGTTTCAACCAAGAATATCTTGTCTCTTGTTTTAAGGATAAATTATCCTTTACCCAAGATTATTTATGCTTGGCGCTATTGTAAGGATAAAATATACTTGCATAAAAGCATATTTGCGTTCTTTTAAGGATACCTTTTTTTCTGTGAATAACTAGATATGAATATCTCTATATCTCAAGTTTCTTATTTTTGGTTTATCTAAAATAGTTGATTCCGATTTTCAAATCTGGAGATTTATATCAAAATAACCAAATAATCAATTTGTAATTTAAAATTAAATTCTAAAGATTATTTAATCTTACAATTAGCATAAAAATGTGCGCCAAAAGCAATTTTTTATTCAGATTCGCTCATCTTGTATCGCCATTGTCATCGCCGTTGCCGTCGACGTCATTTAAATTGGATTTCGTAAAGGATGAGAATCACAAGCGTGAATCACTGTCGATTCTCGGCAAAAACTTGGCTGAAGCTGAAAGTATAATACGAAAGTTCGAGTGGCAATTCATGAAATCACAAGCAAACATCACTTGCGATATCAATGATATTTCTTCTTACAACGACGTACGTCATCTAGAAGCAGAAATACGAAATCTTTACATTGAAAACGAAAAACTCGAAGAAAAATTGCATGTAAGAAAATTCTCTATTATAAATGCTTAAACTTGCGCAAGTGATACACATTTTGTCACGAGGTATTGAAATATCTATAATCCATGTTTCCAATTTGGCAAAATCGAGATTTACTTGTCATTATTAAAAAATTTAATTGGATAAAGATTTCTTTTCACTATTTAAATCCTTATCTTTTAATATGGCACAAATTACTTTAATAAAGCAAGAAGGTATCTTTTTTAAGATGCCTTGTTAATCTATTACGTGTATTTATAATATATTAAATTGCATCTCTTGTTTCTTCTCTTTTTTATTTGTAAGAGTTATTTTTATATTTAGATCGCTCTGAATGCCGAGAAGACTCGTATCGCTGAGATACGACGAGTTCAACGAGAGAATTACGAAACAGAGCTTTCCGCATTACGAAAATTGCACCGCAACGAAACTATAAAAATGGTAAGTGCATAATATGTAAATATTGAAAGTATCAATAGCACCATTGCGCTAAACAATTTATAATAGTTCCTGATAATTACATAATATAATTATGATGTTGCCCGAAGCAAAAATAATAATTTCGTTGTGGGAGCAACCTATATCTCTCAGACATGTAAAAATATCCTCCTGAAACTAAAGCGTCAGTGCGGGACTGTTCGAAGATGCTTATTAAAAAATTGTACCCTGCGGTGCCAGTCTACACTAACTAGAAAAGAGTCTGTCCAGAATGTAACAGTCCGATCTAGTGGCTCGTATGGACAAAAGTTTTACCGCGGTGAATGTTTGGTATAGAACATCGACGAAAAAGATGAATACCTTTGCCGTGAAATTACCCAAAATGGTCACGATTTTCTCACGCTATTCTTGGGCTCTGGAATTTTTGTATGATTTAACAGTGTGTAAATTGCAGGGTTCTTTATGCAAATACAGATTCTTTTAGATTTAATTCTTTTTATGTCATGATGCGAATGCTATTAAATGTCAACACTTTCAACAAATCTTTCAGTATATCTTATTGTTAGTAGAACTTGAAGAAATACTTGAAGAAACATTCTGGTTTATTTCAAACTTGATTCAATCAGTTGACTCAACTAGATTAAGGACAAGATAAAATATATAAAAACTATTACAAATTTATTACAATATCAATTTACATGTAACAATTAAATGTAATTACTATATTAGATATAATTATTATATCTACATTATAATTATGATATTATATACAAACTATGACGGCTATAATATTGAATAATTCAAGTCAAAAATAGAAACAAAATATCTTCTCTCTCTCTCTCTCTCTCTCTCTTTCTAATATATTATTATTCTTAATATATTTCTAATATACACTTATATTATTCTATCTCGAATTATGAAAATATATTTCTATCTCGAATTATGAAAATTTCTCTCTTTTAATATTTTTCAAAATTATTTTTGGTATAATTTTATCATGTTTACTTTTGCTTGTAAATTAGTCATATTGTTAATTATAATCAACTCGACATTATAGAAATAGTATTTACCTCCAACAATTTATTTTTAATCATTTCTAATTTTTGTCGCTCTTGTGTCTATCTCGCATCGTAGAAATTATATTTAATCCAAAATACTTGATCGCATTGCTTTAGCTCGTGTATAAAGTCTTGAGATGTGTTAGAGAGACTTCCTGCTTCCTAACATACATTTACAATTGAACTTTTGCAGTGATATTCGACGAATTTGCTTGCCGCATTGCCAACAAACTCATACCACCTCATCTCTCGATGATGGGCCAAATACCGAAGATTGTAACAAAAAGAGATTGAGCTGGTTTGGTACATGGAGCGACCAAACAAAAATAAATTAAAGTTGTGAATTTTATTTGTTAAATGAAATTCTAATAAGAATAATTTAAATATCAGATAATACTAGTTATTGAAAATATATGCTATGCATATTAAAATGAAAGAAAATATTTTCTTATATTTTAACAATAAAAACTGATTTCAATGGAATACAATTATTGCTATCCCAATAATTGTCAGCGATATTATAAATTATACACTATTCAAAACTGTAAAAGAATCACTTTAAAACTTGCAAATTTTGTCGATTTTTAACAAGTCGTATCTCCGCTTCGAGAAATCGTAAAACAATTTCTCCGAATGCGTTTTAAAAGATGAAGCCTTGACTTCAAAGAGGCTAGGATGAGATTTTCCGCTTCATTGAACTGCTGTAAGGATTAAAATTAGATTGTGTAAACTTGATGGCCTTTCGCGAAAAAACCCAAGTATGGGGTTAGAAATCTTACCTTATATTGGGTTTTGAAATTGAAACTTTTACTTTAAGATGGCACCGAAAATATTGCTCTATCATGCCAATAGGAATTGAGCTATCAGGCGGAAAATGGAATCCTAGCCCCACTTGAAAGTCGAAACTGTTTACCCTTTAAAACGCATTCAGAAAAATTGTCCTCCGTGCTGGCTACTTAAAATCGATAAAATTTGCAAGTTTTAAAGTTAATCCCCAAATTGTTGTGAATAGTATATATTATAATAATTATAAACAATAATAAAGAGTCGTTTTAAATATTGAAGAAATCGCATTTGTAAAAAAAGCTGTCACTAGCTTAGATCAATTAATAATTCATACGATCACGAGGTAATCCTTAATTTAATATTTTCGATAATGATTTATTGTTCTGAAACTGCGCAACTTGTGTAACCGGAACAAAACACACGCGCGTATATGCGTGCGAACGCTTAAAAGATCGAAGCGTGTGGCTGGTAATGTGGCGTTTTTCTCATCTCACTTATACGCACAGAAAGCAAATGGCCCCTGAGGCCTAACAAGCCTATGGCTTATGCTATGGGACGAAGTGAGAGCTACGAAAAGCAGTACGAAAGGGACCGATCGTTGCCCCTCTCTTCTTCATCATTGCGTGTATCCCATTCTTCCTCATGATGATCGCTGACTATATTAATTTTTCTCATTGCAACTTTCGCCACACGTGTATAGCCGCGCAAGAAATTTGCCGCATTCAAACAAGTTTGTGAATTTTTGCAGATGGATGAACTGCGAAGCAAAAGCCGAGAGATTGACAAGTTGTCGAAAGTCTTGAAACGTCGAAAGTTGGCGCCAATAAAGCACAATACGGTGAGTAATATTTATTGGTGTTTCTACTTTAGCAAATTTGCATACATGTAGATGATTAAAATGTAAGATTTTTAACAATAAAGATATATATATATATATATATATATTGTACAGGGTGTACCAGAAAGATGGGTACCCCGGATTAATTTGAAGGGATGATGATTTTTGAGTATACCATAAATAAAAATAATTTTCTACACTTTAAATATTAATATTGTTTTGAATGTTAATTTTTAATTTATTTTTATATTTTTCTAACATGTTAAGAATGTTTTAACTTTCTCTCTCTCTCTCTCTCTCTCTCTCTCTCTCTCTCTCTCTCCTCCCTCCCCATCCCCCCTTCATGTATGTGGAGATGTGTGTGTATGCGTGTGTGCTTGTCGTTGATTTACGCACGTTGAACTGAACAAATAATGTCAATGCCTTTGCTTCGCCATTCTTACGACATGTTTTGCTCTGAATTCTTTCTTGTTTTCTTTGCTCTCAAATACAGACGCGATGGCAGAGCGTAAGCCATCGTGTGCGAACAATCCAACGGTTCACCCTGGAGACCGTACCGGTGCACGCGATTATCATATCGTGCGACTTCCGGTGTAAGTTTACACAACATATATTCCTAGAAGCCATTTCAGCGTGGGTACTTGTTTAAAATTAAAATCAATGTCTGATTTACACTTATTCTTATCTCAAATTTAATCAGAGTATAATATTATCTTTTTATACACACTGGATAATTTTCTCTAAATCACATAGATATTATATTTTTCTGTTTAAAAAAAAACAATTTTTTAAATTAAAATTGTTTTATACAATCTCAATGGATAATTCTTTGATATTTTCATTGATTTTTTAATCAAGAATGTTAGATTTGTCGAAATATATATTTAAGCAAGTTACACAAAGTTGATAGAAGCATTTTTGTTACGTTTTTTTTTTAATACATGTAAATGTACATTATTTTTTGGGTAAATATCCGTGTATATATCCGTCTCCATATATTGACCATATATACATCTATAGTATATCCATCTCCATATATTGACACTAAAAATCACATCTATTTTGCACAGGATACGCGAGAGAGTATTAATCTCGTGTTTTAATAGTTATTTAAAAATATTTGAAAGGATTTATACAAATAGTTATACAAGAGAAAAAGAGTAAGCTGTATACATGCAGCTAAACCATCAATTATTTGAAGAAAAACAAGGACTCGGGAATAGGTGCGGACGTACACTTGATTTTACCTGCGTGCCACTTTCTATAAATTAGTATAGCTTTTAAATTTTTTTTATTTTATCGAAATATTTTTGGAAAAATTGTAAAACCTTAAACTTCAAGAAATGCAACTAAAAAATTCTTTTTTTCTTACCCGAAAAATGGGAACTCGATTTAGATCGATAGATCATTTAAAACATGTTGAATGTTTGGACACGCTCCAAAAAATGCGCTGATAATACGATTGGTATTTTTTTAACAACGATCTTCACTTTCGTCAAGGCGTAACGATTCAAGGAAGCAATTACAAATCGCCGAAACCGATGGGCAGACACTCATCTTTTGACGAGTGTGTATCTTGACGGTTTGCTTTTAGTCGAAGGTGTTCGGATAGCGCGATATCACCGCGGGTTAATGTATCGGGTCACATCGCGAGACATGCTTCGCGGGCTTGCATTGTGCATTGCGTGTCTTCGTCATCTCAAAAGAACTTAAAGGCCATGCGAACGGTTGCAGCTAAAAGGTTCTAGTTACGTGCCGTATAATATAATTGCCACCCTTTCTCACTTTATCGCTGCTTAATCCAGCTAACGGTGTGTATAGTGCAGAGTCTACGGTAAAAGCGTAAAAACATCTCTTGATCCGATAACGGCTTCATAAACTAACAAAATATAAAAATAAAAAATATATATTCTAGTTTTCGCAAAATTATCCAATTTTTCGACATTAATTTTGATCAAAAATGCCAAATATATTCTATCTTTTCAAAAGGAACGCGCACAGCTTGATGTTAATAATTTTTTATTAAGCAACTGTTGAAATATCATTCTAGTATTAGAAATATCAAAGCTTTTAATAATATAATAGTTTAACACTAGTCAAATTTTTTTGTCAGATTGTTTTGCTCATCTCTTTTTATTATACAAAAATGTTTCTATTTTTAATATACACACTATCTTAATATAACAATGTATCAAAATTGCATAATCACATATAAGAAATATACATGCATGATTTTATCGTAAAGATGACAAAATAATATCACAATCAAGTATGAGCGACATTGTCTCATATGCCGCGATGTGGGAGGGAAAGGGGAAACAATTATATGATTCTATTCTTATACTTGATTGTGTCTCGGATTTAAATTTCTGCCAGCTCAGCGCAGAGGAGGATCCGTCCGTAACTTTCCGAATGGAATGGAAAGAACGGATCCGTTCGTGACTCCGCGCGCAGGCAGGTATACACGAGTATGGAAGGCTTCGCATTCGTTGAAAGTGCTCGCGCTTCAGTCTGGTTTAGACGTGGGCCGTGTACGCACCGTCTTTCTCGACGTGTTACGTGTGTGCTTGACCGTGTATGCTCGAGTGCGACATACAATTAAAGTTGCAAGATTCGCGTATCGTTACGTAGATATATATGCATGTGTACGCGCGCCCCGGTGTACCGATAAATATATATATCTCATCTCTTTCATACTCGTTATATGAATTCTCAAGATCAATCTGCGTTTTATGGGGTTTGTATAGAACGAAGTAAGGGTGATCGCATCATTGTTGTCTCCATTTACATGTATGATTGTAAAGAATCCCCATTTGTGACGCTATTTGTGTTTATAATTGTTTAGCATTGCTTATACACCAACTTGTATAATTTATGGAAACGTATGTGTACATTCACGATTAAATATTTTATATTTTCAAGT
Source organism: Prenolepis imparis (assembly GCF_030444845.1). NCBI lineage: Eukaryota > Metazoa > Arthropoda > Insecta > Hymenoptera > Formicidae > Prenolepis > Prenolepis imparis. The sequence continues at coordinate 34,982 of NW_028141170.1, forward strand.
ATTATATAAATGAAATAATAGAGGAGAGGTTGAAATATATAATTATATATATATATATTTTTCAATAAAAATCTATCGTTAAAAGATACATGCATGTATGAGGGAGGGGATCCAAAAATAACCGAAATTACACGATTAAAAAAAAAAGTTTTACCAAGTTTTACTAACTTCAAACTCTCTAGTCTCCAACACAAAGTATTGTCTTATTCTTGATCTTCAATACACTTGTTCCAACATTTTTTCTACCACTGGAAACATTTCTTTAAAATATTTCCCTTTCGTACGAGGGAACCAAGAAAAATCATGTGGCGTGAGGTCGGATGAATAGAGGAACAACTGTCTCGTGCTGTCTTGTTCAAAAACGGTTTGTTTAAACAATTTTTGGACAAAAACATAGCGCGCGGTTGTCTCTCCCTCATATCCTCCACTCTATTCACTTGACTTTGCTCCATATGACTTTTTATTTATTCTTTTATATATGAAACATGACTTGAAAGAGACGTGTTTTATATATAGAAATGTTTGCAGCAGTGAAAAAAACTTTGGAACAAGTGAATCAAAAGAGGAGAGCACACTTCGAAGAAGATTAGAGTTTTTCACCCAATTTATACGGCTAAATAAATTGTGAAACTATTTTGTGTATCTTTTATTACATGTTTCTCTAGTTTACTTTAAAGAAATATAATTTAAAACTTGCATTTTACTTAAAGATTACTTATAGATTCTCTGGAGAACTGCGATAAATATATTGTCTAACATGATTGTTAAAAATAAATAGATTTTAAAGAATTTTTTGTTAAAAAATAATAGACAAAAGAAAGACGCAAAGTATATATAAAAAATTATCACAGTGGAATTGTTTACTGCATGTAAAATACTTGTGACAAATATAGAGTAACGAGAGAAATAATAACACGGGGGGCATATTGTAGAATATGTAGACGAGATAGCATTGAAAACTTTAACATCTTTTAAAGATTATTAATTCTTTAAAAATTACAAAATTTTAAAAAGTTTGATTGAAATTTGAAGGGAAACTATTTTTACATATTTTATTTGTTACTCATTAGAATGAGACAGGCGTCATTGTTTTACTATTAAACTTGCAAGTTACTAATGATAAGCAAATTAGTCCTTGGAATTATTACGAATAATTAACATTGAACAAAATTTTTTTACATTATTATTTTATTTGACGATAGCTATTTGATGATGATAGCGCCTACACATTTATTTGCATGAAAACCATCGAGATTAAATATTTTCACGCTATTTCACACTCATCGGCGGCGCCTTCTCTCGCGTCCCCGAGTATATAGAGTGCGAATAAAGCGCGTGGAATCGATCGCATTCTCAGGGAAATCGACTTGTCGACGTGTTGTCGACGTGTGTGTACCGTGGGAACAATCTCGCTATGCTATCGTGAAGAAAAATAGCAGAAAACATGGATATTTCGCGAATGATTGCAACAATGGTTTTTGTAATAGATTGTTTAATGAAATTATTATGCGCTTAAAACAGAATAAAAAGTAAATTTAATTATATTCATATAGATCAATTAGTATGCTTCTAGTAAGTTTTAATAAAATTTAGTGAGAAGCAGTTAGCTACAAATAAGAAGCTTTTTAGAAGAGATTAACTTTAAATTAATTAATCAAAATAAAAGTTTATTTAATCGTTACCAAATTATTACAAAAAAACAGTATGGGAAAATTGTTGATAATATGATACGTTATTTATTTTTCTAAGTAAAAGAGAGTTGATATATAAAAAAATTAGTAAAAAAGAGAATGTATGTGTATATATACAATATATATAAATATATATATATTTATATATTTTTTTTCTGCATAAATATGTTGCATAAATATTTTGCACATATATTTTTACATACATTTTTGCAAATTGATAAAAAATTACTGAAATATTTCTAGTAACTTAACAAAAATTAAGGGAATTATCGTAATGTCTTTATCGTCTATTATAGTAAAAGAGAGTTGACATAAAAAAATTAGTAAAAGAGAGAATGTATATACATGTATAATATACATACATATAGTATAGCATACATACATATATTATATTAGAAAAATAACAAATAATTTTTTGTCTAGAAATCAAATTTACTTTTAACAGATAAAAAAATTACACAAAAATACATGGAATGGATGTTTGGTTAAAAAAATTAAGATTATTATAAAATTTCTTTTAATGTGATAATATGTGTATGCAACACACAAAAACATTTTACGATTTGTCTCAATGGCTACAATGTTATTGTTTACACACACACACACACACACACCATTATTATTTTATAATTTTATAAAAATTATTTTATAATTTTATAAACTGCATTATTCTTTATTTTTTTATTTTCTATCTTTTTATATTAATTCGTGATTTATAAGCAAACATGTCTATTAATATTTTGAAATATTAGAATTTGTGTATAGCTTTGTGTAATATTATAGTGATTTTTAATAAGTTGACAGTCACTTTAGCATAATCGAATAAAATCTATATATAAATTTTGAGCTCTCTTGTTGTTAATTTGTTCTTTCGATTTACGACATTGTTGTCTTAATTGATTTGACTAAAGTGATGGATTTAGTTTATAGATTTAAAGTTAGCGCAGAAAAAAATAAACATGTGAAAAATTAATCCATAATTTTTAAATATATATTTGTTGTTAATTCGTTGCTATATTCTTGATTTCATTTGCTTTATTCTCAATCTCTGAAAACTAAAAACTTCTAATTATTGCACATTAGTACTAGATCTTTATATTGCAAATTCATTGAATATCTCGATTTGTTGTTTATCATTTGTAATAATATCTTCACTCTGAAAATTATTCTATATTAACTTATATATCAGCAGAATACCTTTAAATTTTCAATTTACAGAATATCTTTATAAATAGTAGTCTTTTTTCTATCATGTTGCTCGGTATTTTTATTTTACAATATTTTAATTTTTGCAGCTTCGAGTTGATCTGTATAAAGATCTAGTTTTCAATTCTACTTTTTATGCATAACACAGCTCGGAATAAAATTCCATATAAAGAAAAAAAATTTTTCTTTATAGATAAGAAAGAGGATAATTATGTCTCGTAATTTTTTTGACTTTGTAAATACGATTTCGACTTTTGAATTTCTTCGTCACAATTTTGAAAAATTTACGATTAAAATTTCAATAAAGTTAGCTATTTCAAGTATTTTACAATATTATAGCTATATATAGCTATAATATATAGATACTATATATTACTATATTCTTTGCAAATTAAAATATAAAATAAAAATGTATTAAACAATGAAATTAAAAAGATTTTATCCACATAAGAGAGATATTCGGTGAATTTAAAATTTGTAAAGCTATTGTGTGTGTGTTGGTGGTACGCGAAGTAACTATGCGGAGATACACACAAGTTTGCAGAGGTTTCAAAGATGAAGTATAATAGAATTAGAAGAATAAAGCAATTAATTAGCAAAAATAATACTAAGAGAATAAATCTTAATTTTTTAGATTTTAACTTTTTTTTCTATAGCTGTGCAATCTTTACACTTAAGATAGCGCAACTATAATAAATTTTAGCTCAGTTATTATTTTAGCCGAATCGGTCGAAGCAACGAAACAATAATTTCAGAAATGGAATAATAAATTCAGGAACGGAATAATAAATTAGCAATAAAAGAACACTGAATTTGTGTATAAATGCAATTGTGTTTGAGCTGGCTATGCCAGGTTAATAGACATAATAAGAAATCCAACATGTCTTATGTAATTTGCGTGCGCGAGTACGCGTGCGTGTACACGCGCGCATAATGTGGTACATACTCTTTCTATTCATCGCAGCAGTGTTACTTCTTTTGCTATACATAAAAATTTAGTAACTTTTATATTCACACATGTAAAGTGTCACTACATGTATGGGGTGCCTCACTTAAATTTTGATTATATACAAGCCTTAACAATTATTTATCGTTAAATTATTAAATACACTATAAGAAAAAAAGGTTATTAATTTGACTAAATCGTTCAAATTACTTATTTGTTAATTGAACATCACAAGTATTTAAATTAAATACAACATATCACAAATTTTACATAATGTATTTGACTTAAATACTTGAATATATTCAATTAACAAAATAGTAATTAATTGAACGTATTTAGTCTTAAAAGTTAATAACTTTTTTTTCTCAGTGTATACAAACCAGTCCAAGTGTTTTATTAATTTATAATATTTTATACAATTATGTTTATTTATACATTAAAGTGATAATTGTGTATTTTACAATTTTACTTTTGAAAAGAATATTTTGTATTTTAAAATTTTACTTTTGAAAAAAATACTTTTCAATAATATTTGTCAAAATATATAGAGTATAATAACATTTCTTATTATATCGAACAATATAGTAGTACTTTTTAATTTAATTCTGTCAAAAAAATAAGATTAATTAAAGAAAAAACAAAACGCATGGTTTTGCAATAATAAATCGAGACAATGAAGATTAAATATTATTTTAGGTCAAAGAAACGATTAGCACCTAATAATTAAAATTATAGATTCAAATACATGTAAATTTTTAGTAGATTCATTAAGACGTATCCGCAGTTACGCGATTATTTATCTGAAACGAATATCTGCATATCCTGATATGCATACAGACACAAACGGATATATAAGTATGTCTTAAAACATTTAACTATCTCTTCCATTGTCCTCCTTCGAGGCACAACATTCGGGATGAATTTCAATGACTCCGCGACGCGTGAAAGAAGGCGAAGAGAGAAAGGCGGCAGTATTTCTTTCATGACTTTAAACGGAATTGTTATTTCGCCGGATGCGCTTCCTCATTTCGTCTCGATTGCAATAAGTGGAACGACTACGTTCTCTCCCTTCGATTCTATCTTGAATTTTCTAGGATCGGTAGAGAGCTTGGGGGGAGACAGCACACGCGGCGTGTTGGATAAGCAAGTATCTTCTCTCTCGACACTATCATCATGATATCGCCGCTTTCGATGAGCTACTTTTCAAAAGAAAGTTCTTAACTTGTTTATTCCACAACAACCGCAGAGATATGAGCATGTATGTGTGATATATCGATGCACGAATGCGCGCGGTTTCGATATTAGCGCGCAATATCGAAACTCTCTTCTCTTTTTCACTCTTAAGAAGAGAATATGGCCGCCCTCTCTAGCTGTCAAAGCTGTAAAGTATGTACTGTCATGACAGCCAAAAGATAGAGTGAGAAAGAGCTATAGAGTGAGAAAGAGAAAAAAAATAGAGTGAGAAAGAAAGAGTGTCGAAACACAAGTATCTCACTCTGTCGCGTATTCTGCCAATTTCCGGCTTCACTCGCGCTATGCTACGGTTAAAGTATAGGAATGCTTGGTTCTCTCAACCACATCTTTCGCTTCTTTTATCCTTGATTTTATACAGAAATCCGCGCGAATAAATTGCGGTAAGAAAATAAATAATCGGCGAATATTTTACAAATCTTTGCTATTTTTTATCTTGCAAAAAACTATAATAAAAACAAAAAATTGTATTCACGAATCTAGTTATACAATATTTCGATTAACTCTTCATGATCATTCATATATATTTCGACACACATACACACACACACACAACTCCGTATACACTTGAACTATTAAAAATAATAGGGATGAGATACAGATTTCTATATATTATACTAGATTGTTAATACATGTAAAGTTTTTATAGTAAAAAATGTGACGCGGAGCAGTCACATATCTTATTGGGCAGAATTCGACATACCTTTGTGTGTGTGTGTTTTTTTATAAACAAGAGATAATGAATGTATATCTTAAAGTAAAAAATAAAAGAGTGAAAAATATAAAATATGTATAATAATATAATAAATTTTTACATGTGCACATATAAAAATAAGAAATATACCAATGATTTGTAACATACTTGACTGCTTAATCTATATATTTTGCCCATCTAGATACACGGTTGCCCTTGCACCACTTTTATTTATTGCTATTAGTGGTCCAAGTCTAAAAGGTATGATATATAAAAGTTTCTGTGAGTGATCATAAACAATCTCTCTAGTATCATCTCTATTCTGTTATACTTCAGATAAATCAGGATTATGTGGAAATTTTTTTTACAATCTTTGTTGTAAAAAAATATCCACATAATGGGATATCCATTGTAAAAAAAATATCCACATATGTGGATATTTTTTTTACAATCTTTGTTACAAAACATTATTGTTATATACACATACACGGATATATAGCAAACATCATTGAAAAATCTTTATGTAAGGGATAATCACATAGAGCTCCAAGTTCATAGTCCAAGTTGCACGATATAATATGATGCTTGAGAGGCATCACATTTACACAGATACGGAACGCTGTTACTGCAACGGCATGAGAGAAAATAATGCTTACATATAGCCTCATGTATATGTGATGCTATGTAATTCCAATCCAATCATTGCGGTTGTACTATTAATAATATCTGAGCAACGACGGGCGTATAGCATTAATTAATAGCTTCCTTTCTTAGCGTAACGAGCGCGTGCATAGAAAGAATAATGTTACTTATACGCGTTTATACGCGTCATTTGTGCAGCATGTCTGTTAGTAATATAAATATTTGATTTTATATAAGCTGGAATATACAACAAACATATAAAAACCTGATACTGCGGAAGCTAAAGTTATGGTTTGAGCTTTGAGTACGACAGACAGTATACGAGATTAAACAATTCCAACTAACAAGAAATGAATAATTTTATTATTGATACAGTGTAAAATGAATATATTCAGTTTTCCAGAGAACTGAAAATTTACTATACTACACACACACAAGTTTTGTATAAATGCTTGTATAAATAATATATTTTCTCTTAATATTATGTTTGTGTGGTATTTGTTAAGCTCTCGTATGCAGTAAAACTATATGTCTCTTTTAAACGTTAACAATATCAAATTACGATTGCAAAAACAAAAAATAATTACATATTTTATTAAAATCTTTTAAATAAACTTTATTTTTAATCAAAATTGTATCTATTTAATTGCTTTTAAGAATAACTTAAATTTAATTTGTATATTATTACGAAAGCGCCAGGGCAGATCGTCTATACGTGTATTCATCCATTATTGCGATGAACAGGTAATTTCACATTGTAAAGACCATCGCACACAAATTGACACATAACTGCGCATATGCATAACATAAGACTGTCTGGATCAATGAGCATCGAACATAAAATTGCCATATTAATTTAGATAAAATGCTCATACAGTGCTTCAGACAGTCTTATGTTATGCATATGCAGCTATGTCAATTTGTGTGCAATGGCCCTAATTATCTGAAACAAAAGAATATTCACAAATTCTTAAAATATAGATCAAAGTTTTATTTTTTATCTATGTTTTTTTAAAAATATGTTTCTTTAAAACAATATGATTATTTAAAAAATTTTTTAATTTTTATATTTTTTCTAAATTATAATCTATTTTTTTTCAAATTAAAACATTAACAAATTTAAACAATTTAAAAATTAAAATCTTTTGATTTCTTATTATATACTACGCAAAACAATTAGGGGAGCGCTTTAAAACTAGCAAAATTTGATGATATTTAAGAAGCCATATCTCGGTTTAGAGAGGTCGTAGAACAATGTTTCTGGGCGCATTTTAACGGGTGAAGAGTACTCTGCGTTGATACCACTGCTT
>NW_028141170.1:42821-213443 GCF_030444845.1 Prenolepis imparis
AAGCAGTGGTATCAACGCAGAGTACTGCACCACGGGGAGGTTGCTCGGTTGGATTTTGCACATCATGTGTATGGGGTATGTGTACTCAACGCAGAGTACTAAACCCTCTGCTGTGTGTGTGTGTGCTGTGTGTGTGTGCTGTGTGTGTGGGTGGGTGTGGGGGTGTATGGGGGTGTGTATGTGGGGATGTGTGTGGAGTCGTTAACTACTGCGAGAGTGACGAACCGTGGGGTCCTTATCTCTGCTGACACACACACACACACACACACTTAACATTGACGTACACATACCCCATACACATGATGTGCAAAATCCAACCGAGCAACCTCCCCGTGGTGCACATTGGATAACGCGAATGCCGGCGGTATTGCTAAAAATCTTGCAAAATGCAGGGGTAACTTTGAAATGCGATAACTCGGCTCCTAGACATGATAGAGCAATGTTTCTTGCGGCATTTTAAAGGGGAGGGTTCCTACTTGAAAGCCAATGTGGTGACATTTATGGTTCCATCCCTGCTTTTTCCATGGACAACTACAAAGTCACGAAATTTTCAGAGTTTTTTCGCCATCTGATTTTAAGCCTCACACGAAAAACAGTTCAATGAGACGAATAATGCTATATTACCCACTTTAAAGTTGAGGCTTCACCCGTTAAAATGCGCCCAGAAACATTGTTCTACGACCTCTCTAAACCGAGATATAGCTTCTTAAATATCATCAAATTTTGCTAGTTTTAAAGCGCTCCCCTAATTGTTTTGCGTAGTGTATTATTAAAAAATTTTTCAAAAAAATTTCTTAAATTTTAATTTTTAATTGTATGTCCAATTGTATGTTCTTGAAATAAAAATGCTTGTCATACATATATTATTCTGTTTGACTTGTATTGAAAAACTTGAACATAATTATACATAACTATCATTATTTGAGATCATTGTTTTATATGGAAAAATTTACTTTAACTTGATTAATTTGCATTATTGAAATTTACAATACAAAAAAAGACTTGTGTGCTTATTAAAAGTTATTTAAGAGAAATTATATCTAGTATATCTAGTATATACTAGAAACTCTGTAACTTTAAAAGCTCGACAAGTAGACTGGAGAGAAGTAAAAAGATTTTTGGAAAAGAAAAAGTTAGGAGTACCCTCGAAACAATACGAGTTTGTTTAATCGCGTATTTGCAAACGCAATTGCATATTACTGCGCCAATCTTCCATGTATATATGTATGTCTCTATTTGTGTCGCGCATATGAGAAATATATGTGTGCGGTTATACCTTTTATCGTAGAAAGAGAAGGAAGAGAAGGATAACTGTCAAGTTAAAGACAATTTTAGAGTTGGAGAAAATACATATTGTAGTGAGAGAGGGGGGACACTTAAATTATTATGACCAAGATTATCGATGTTCTACTGTATAATGCTAGGGTCGTATTTTATTTTTAACATTATTCTAAAAACGCTGCAATTTTATTTTTGAAATTGTTCATGTATTGCATAATTATGCAATATAAAGTTAACTTCTTCTTAAGCTTATATATAATATTTTATGCATTATTTAATTTTGTTATTTAAATTAATAACATAAAAGTTTAATTTTATGTATTATATAAAAAATTGCATTAGAAATATAGGTACATAAGCCATTTGAGAAATGCACAGTCGCGATTCTCGAAAATTTTAAGCGGGGGCGAGAAACGATCGGTGAAAGTAAGACGGGAGACCATCACATACATATAGTGAGAATGGCATGGGTCAAGATGCCGCACGCGAGACTTTTTATCGAAAAACTTAAATTTTTCAAATTTGATTGTTTTTACAGAAATATACAGAGAATCCGGATAATTTTTTTTATACAAGTATGTTTGCTAGTCAAGTTCATTCATGCAGCTTCATCATTTATGCAGTTTTTAAGTAGCATTGATTACTCGCTATTGCACTCATTGAATTCGCTAATTATTTTTAGCGCGGGTTCCAATAACTGTACAGATGTCAAATAAATATAAGGAAACGTCGGGATACAACAAAACGAGATGAGACGAGCGGTGAAGCACACAGATAACGGTAACGAGCGTGACGCGCTCGTTTCACCTGTCCTAATATGTCTTATATATCCGATATAGTCAATCCGGCCCAAAGAGAGGAGAAACTCTGGTACACACAACGAGCGCGTGTCCTACGATTTACATATATATGGCGCAAAGTGCATCATCACGTGCAATGCGGCCGGCAAGTGTACAAGATGCAATCGGTTCTCGGCGCATCTCTTACATATACACGCATGCCGCAGAGGTTGATATCACCTGAAGCGGAAGGAAGCTGAGGAGAGAAAGAGAAGGAGAGAGTGTACACGCGAGAGAAGAAGAAAAAGACTATGGCTGTATGTCAGGGGGCCAAGCTAACGGTCCAGTCTCAGACACACTTGAGACTCTCTCGTAACCCATTGCAGTGCGATTCGTCTGCTTCTCTTTCCTTTTCTCTTGCGGTCCTTTCCGCCTTGTTGCGCGCATACATCGCGTCGGATCATATGATATTAACCCGGAAAATTGACTCGCTAAAACATTTGCGATAGATTTCCACTACTTCTTTCTAAAGAATATTAAAAGAGGCGTCACATAATTTATATTTAGAAGAAAATTATAATAACGTTTTGTTTTTTTAAATCTAATAGCTATTTATCTGACAGATTATTTTATAAATGATTAAAATAATATTTTCACCAAAGCAAAATGATTATAATTGAAAAATGATTATAAAATTATAAATGTAAATGTTCAAAAATATAACAGCATTTTTTACTAATGTCGAATATCATTATTCTATATTAATTTAGTCTTACAATTAGATCATTCGTCTAGAATATCTTACAAAAGTTGCAAAATGTACTTTTTATCAAGTTTAGTACATATATTTAATTGTGTTCTGTAAGAAATAATTTGTTCAGATTTCTTTATATAAAGTAGAGCTTAAAACACACAGAATATATTCTTCCACACACACATTTGCAGAAATAATTATCCTAGAAATATCCTGTTAAAGATCAATTATTTTTATAATGTTATAGATGCGGAAATTACGGGAAAATGAGAAAAATCATCCAATACAATCAGCATCTTACATAAGAAGAAAGATTCTCACAGACGATGGTCATACGGTATGTGATTATCGCCTTTTTAACATGCACGCTCATTTTTACTACAAGTAATTTCTCTTATGTAAACGCTTATGCAAAATATATTTGCAACGTTAATTATTTCTGTATTCTGTAAGATTATTATTTGTACTAATGGCTTAGTTTACATTGATTCTTTAATACGCATACTAACAGTAAATACTACATTAGCCAATCATAGACATTTTTTAGAGGAATGATTAACCAGATAATTGGCAAGTGTAGTACTTAGTACGAGTATTAAAGTATCGATTTAAACTAAGCCAATGTTTCTAATATTATTTTTTAATAATTATTTACTAAATTCTTTTATTATAATAAAGATGTGTATAATGACATATAAATTATTAAGGTGGTGCATTATTTAAGGTGGAGTCATATGTTCGTGCAGTAGAATCCGACAAAGCTATAAATGAAATTGAAGTCGAGCGTCTCCGTGAACTTGCACTTGAACAGCAGAAAGTCATCGAAATACTTAAACAGACGGTTAAGGTAATGGACTTTTCTCAAATAGGTTCTACACACGGTCTAGAGTCTGCTTCAGTATTATTGTACAATAATATTGAAGCAGACTCTACTAGACAGTCAATGCGTTATTACACTATAATATTGAACACTAATATTAATGACACCATATCTAAGCACTAGCACTAGCACTAGCAATGATATTGCGCAATAATACCTATATATTATAAACGATACAATATTTTTAGATTGTGCAATATATTTCAACAAACTTTTGATTGACACCGATTAAGCCGGGCATCTCGTTCGAAATAATATTTGGGAAATATAAAAACAAATTTTTTCTGTTAAGGAAAGAGAAAGAAAGTTGGAGCAACTATCAAATAAGAAAAAGAAGGAGGAATTTTATAAACAGTGGCTTGAATTGGAGCCAGTTGCCGAAGTCGATGACGAAGAAGATCATGAAGATGATGACAGTGCTTTATCGAGTGCCCCATCTTCGATGTCACCGCAGCCTGGAGTTTACTACGGTCAATGGCAAAATAATGGTATTACTAAAGAAGCATACGACGCTGTTCTTATCGAGCTCGAGGAATTACAGTCCAAGTTCCTTAGAGAGCAACGAGAACTTTCATGTGCCAAGATTCAAATTTGTGACTTGGAAAAAACACTCTTACAAGAGGTATAAATTATTTGCATATATACAATATCTTTTATAATTTTTTTGCTTCTAAAAGATCACATAATATTGTACTTGTACATGATCAATTATTATCTAGGAATGTTGGATATTTTCTCTTCAGTAACACAAGATAATTTAGATGATAGGAATTAATCTCTAGTGCTATTTTTGCGTTTTCAATTTGTAATTATTATATAGATAACTTGAAGAATCGATTTTATTTTAGCAGTCATTTTTGTATATTGTATCTTTCACAAGTTATATGCAAAAATATATTTAGGAGATATAATTAAAATTATATAAGTAAATTTATTTTTGTTTAGATTTTAACAAATTTTACTTTATTACGAAAATACGTGATATTTATTTATAGATATTTTTAAGTTGTGTGTGTGTGTGTGTGTGTGTGTGTGTGTGTGTGTGTGTGTGTGTGTGCGCGTGTGTGTGTGAATGTAATTTGGATATTATATTATGCATATTAATATAAATATAATAAATGCTTTCTACTTATAATATTGAAATTATCAACTTTAACTATCACTAAAATCATATAAATATATAAAACATTCATTAAAGATCTTTTTTGATACATTTATTAATCTAATTGTGAAGACTTTTTAAACATAAATTGAATGTTAAGATTTTAAATTTATTTAAGAAAAATTTTTTATTTATTTAATTATAAATTAAATACAATTTTTAAATTTGTAATGCTTTTTTATATATAAATATATTTATATTTTTTATAAAATTATATATAAAATTATACATGTATATCTATACTTGAAAGTTTTTTTGTAAAAAAATCTGTATATTATTGGCAGAAATGCACTGATCGTGATGATGATAAGGAGGTGAATGAACTGAATGATAAACTTCGAGCTGCTGAAGAGCGAGAAGCAACACTTTTAGTGGAACTTTCAGAAATACGAGAGCAAAATGAGCTTTTGGAATTTCGACTGCTTGAACTGGAAGAAATACCTATGCGTAGAGATAGTTTTGACGATCACGCGGTAGACAGTGGCATCGTCTCTCCGGAACCCGGCGTTCACGCAAACAAGGTGAGTTAAATGTCTGTTTCGAATATTATATCGAGTTAGCCACGAGTTTTCTTCAAATTAATTAATATAAATCATATAATATTGAGCACTTGAGTAAAGAAATATTTATTACTTATTGTAGAATTATTATTAACTAATAATTTGTGCACGTATTCTTTTTTTATTTTTTTTTATTCCACGATATTTCAGGCTCGTCCAACAAACCAACAGAGAAACCGCGCTGTGGCAACTGTAATACCTTACACGAATAATGCTACGTTGATGAACCCCATAAAATCTGCGTCACCCGTGTTACCACCGCGCAAACCTCCGCTCACTCTTCAGGAAAGCGGTATTTTTGAAGAAGAGGAGCACGAGGACGATGAAAAACTCGAAGTTGAGCTGCTTATCAGTTGTAGTACTCAGACGGATGTACCGTCCGGCGAACTCCTTCAGGAAGTACAGCGTCTCCACGAGTTAAGAACTCGAATTCAGGAACGTGCGGCGGCTAAGACCACAACATCAATCTTTCATCCGATCGATTCATCCAAGATCTATTTCGATGTATCGACAATGGACTCCATAGTTCAATTGACCTCCTACCAAGAGCGCGTTCATGAGCTCGAGGAGAGACTTGAAATTTACGAGGAAACTGAAAGGGATCGAGAAAGAGAGAAGCAGTTGTCGAAAGAACGAGAGGAGGAATTGTTGGATGAAAATTATAGACTTACAGAAAAGATATATTGGTTGGAGAATGAGCTGCGAAATACAATGGGATCTAATTTTGGCGAAAATAAAGATAAATATAAAGACGAGACTCCTGCTATTATGCAGCGAATTAAAAATAAAGAGCATAATCGATATCATCATCAAGTTCTAGACACTTTGGAGAATTTAAAAGATGTGCAAAATCGACTGAAAGATACAAATTGCACGCCATCTACTCAAACCATAGAAACATGGGTGAATAATATGATTATACCTCGATGCCAAGATCAGGATAATATCGAAAATTTCGATCAACAGATTGCTTTAGAAACGCAATGCAATGTCACTGTATGTACTTTACATTAATTATAATTTAACTCTTTTTCAAAAGTCTTCTGAAATAAACTTTTTTATTTAAATAACTTTTGTAAAACTTTTCGAGATTCTTTGATATGTGTCAAGTTGGTTAATAATTTAACACATTGCCAATTGCTCAGATAGATCTCTACTACTCGTTTCGTGATGCACATGACTGCGCATGACTGAAAAACGCAGTTTGTTTCTTGCGCCCATATTTCACAATAAATGCTTCATATAAATATACGTTAATACACATTGCGCTGTCATTTCATCATAGCACTTATCATACCTTGAACCAATGATTTAAAAACTAAACGTATCGTTTTAGCTGCCGATATGCGCGATACATTTGATTCTTGACATAAAGGGGACGACAAGCCGCTATAATAAGCCACAGATTTTAACCCATTTTGATTAGGTACGCGATAACATGTTCAATCAACACATACTTCTGCTTGTGTCATAACACATTGAGCTGATTATTTATAAGTATTTCGAATATTAATTCACAATTAACGCAATTTTTTGATAATGTTATTTTTGTAGAAAAAGCAATAAAGATTTAACCAATAAAATATATATTGAAGTGATACAATAACTTTTTAAACAGACGCGCTAGCTTGGCGCTTTTTTACAGCTAAAATAACAAGGAAAATTATATTTTAAATTATACAAGTTTATGAAATACCGCTGCGCTCTTTGTTTTTTTTAACGTTATCGTATATATCATTAAAAAATATTAAAATATATAAACTTTTAAAAATAATAATTAGATACTTAAAAAGTCGCTAGTAAAATTTTAAGTAGGAACGAAGTAAAGTCGACCCAACTAGCCAAAATTATATTTATTCAAAAAACACACAACGTTTCGACCATATGGATGTGGTCCTTATCAAGTGTAATATTCATTAGTAGGGGTGCAGCCAAATTAACGATAATATCAACTTTTCCATAATATAATTACAACATATTTAAATAAACATGACATAAATTCTCAAGTTTGTCAAAACATTTGAAAGAGAGAAAAATGATCCTATCGTTATGATGATTCGTCAAAAACTCAGTTTTATTCGAATCATCATAACGATAGGATCATTTTTCTCTCTTTCAAATGTTTTGACAAACTTGAGAATTTATGTCATGTTTATCAAAATATCATGTAACTATATTATGGAAAAGTTGATATTATCGTTAATTTGGCTGCACCCCTACTAATGAATATTACACTTGATAAGGACCACATCCATATGGTCGAAACGTTGTGTGTTTTTTGAATAAATATAATTTTGGCTAGTTGGGTCGACTTTACTTCGTTCCTACATAAACTTTTTACTTTTAAATTTTATGTTTTATTAATCCTTATATTATAAAAGTTATAGAAATTAAAAATTTGACATGTTATTATACACGGCTTGATAATAGGGGGGGGGGGTGACCAGGACTTAGCGCAACACATAATTCGAGTAATTGGCAAAGTGTTAATTCTATTTATTTATATATAAATAAATATATAATATATAACAAAAATATCTACTTTTATACACTTTTAAATCAAGTAGTAAATAGTCACACATTGCATATTCTACAGCTTGTATCCCTAAAGAAAAAGAAGAAGGAAGATGAAATGGAACTTTCTGAACTCGATGAACCAGCAGTTATTATTGATCTTACCAAAAGCAATTCAGAAAAGAAGGTTAGACGAAGACGAATTAATAAGAATAATGAACACGAAATACGATCCGCGAAAACAGCGAGAATGGCAAATGTTAGGCATATTCGCGATGTTTCTTTCGAGCGAAAAAGTTATCCGTTGATCTTATATCAGGAAATTTGCGTATAGCTTTTATGCGGCTGTGCTATATCGAATCTTTAATAATGAACTTTAATAAGACAAGCGTGACTTGAAAAATTCGATAATATCTATATATAGTTTTCGCTGTAATTTCATTTTTACATGGAAAAAAATTATGCTCGCGTCGTAAATGAAAATTAGTGCGCTTGCCCGAGTTAATGTGTAATTTTTAAGAGAAGCTAGCAACCGCGCTTCTTTCACGCGCGATAGAGGAACGACGACGGCTTCCCGGCAAAAATAACGGCGAACAGAAGAGAAGACCGCGAGGCCGTGGAGAAAAAATGTGGATGTGGATGTTGAGGTGATGATGAGGGGAGAAGGAGAAGAAAAGTTAACCAACCATACATATCTCTATGTCTTTGAACGTACGTATATTATATGAGACAGACGATGAGTTTATATGAGTATTCGATTCGAGGAAAAAAAGTGTCAAAAAGAGAATAATATACATGTATCAAGTGTGTCTAATGATTTGTGAAAATTCTGAACTATCTATTGATTCTAAAACAAAGTTCAGATCAGTTCTTTGTATAGCTCATCTGTGTATACATCTATACTGCGATGATGTCAATGTTTATTATAATGACATGTTGCTATCGTTAAAAATTACATAATCGCAGTACTGTATATAGTCATTTAATCCTATTGAGCACTGTAATTTTATTAATCTGATCTTTGAAATATTGTATATATAAGGGCATTCAGACAATTAATTCTAGAAAATGTTACGATTATTATTTGTATTCAAGTATTAGAATTGTATTAGAATATATTATATTAATATATATGTTTGTGATCATTATTTGGCAAGCTTTTGTGTTCAATTATGATGTCTATAATTGAAAAAAAGCAATATTCTATTGTTAAAGGTCTACATTTTTACTTGGAAATCTCAAGTCTTTCGATATATTCTCAAGAATAACACTATCATAGTTAAAACTTTTTCAAGATTATCAAATGTTCCATATACTTTGTACAATTTTTTTCATGTATTTAAGGAATATACGGTATATCAAGACTTTAAAAATATTTCGATCAACTAACACACAATTCGGACTGTCGTAGCCCTTTATAAATGTTTTTGTTTATATAACACACACACACACACACGCGACACACACACACGCACGCACGCAAGCACGCACGCATGTGCGTGTGCGTGCGCGTGTGGGTATGTGTGTGTGTGTGTGTGCGTGTGTCAGTTGGTGATGGTAATGATTAATGCTTCTCTTCTCTCCTCTATCTTCTTCATCTCACGCGCGAAATCGATCGCTATATATGGCACGGACATATTTCTGGAAAAAGTAGTTTAATAGTTGGCATTAATCTCATTTCGAAAATTAAAATTGCATTGCTTTGCTTTGAGAAAAGAATATATGCATCAAAATTTAACATTTAACGATATTGTTTAACCCTTTCATTATATTTGGCCATAATGCATTACAGAATATTGTACAACATATTTCGACTAAAGAAATCAATTTTATAGTAATTACATCATTGTTTCTAATGTATACATGTATAAATATTTAACATAGTGTGTCATCTTTAGTAACGTGAGAATTAAAATTCATGCAACACACAAAAAGATTCCAAAATCATTATAAAAATTAAGAAATTAATCAAGTTTTGTAAGATTGTGGTATATTATTTACAACATGTTTTTCAAATATTTCTACAACATTGCTGCAATTTTGTCAGTATTTTGTAATTTTATATTTTTACAATATCTTCTCATCATATTGCACAATTTACAAGATTGCAATAGTTAGATTTTGTGCTGTATAAGAAATGATATTATATTGCTTCACCATACTATAATATGTTTTGCAGCAAATGATCTACTTTTGTTGGAGAGATAAAAGTGAGAAAAGGCTTTTCTTTGTCTCTCATCGTTCCCGCGATCCCATTTATCCACCCACGAGTTCCACATGAAAGAGACAATAAACCCGTTGCAATGAACTCGTGGCACGAACAAAGTAAATTAACATTAATTAATATTTACAAAATATTAATAAGCAGAACAAACCGTAATAAACTTTGTTGTCGTTTCGAAATATACGGGCTCTGAATTTTGCGAATAACATCAATTTAAATGTATGCATTTATGTGGTACCACATTCAGAAACAGAATAAAGGCGTACACAATATAAATATCTATGTTATATATTATATTACATAATTAATGTTACTGGTCTAACAATTTTGATTCGATTTCCGTGCTGACAAGTACGGTTTGTCTATATATTTCTTTGTCAATGATTAATTCTTATTTTTAGGACAATACGGCTGGCGCTGCTTGGTGTGCCCAAGTGACGATCAGAAATGGTACGTTCTAAAAAAAAAAAAAAAAAAACAAGGGCTTGCGGATGAACTCTGGTGATGCTTGACGTATTTTATCTACCGTATCACGACCAACATTTTCGTACAAGCTGTGAAATCAAGTGCCAAATAAGCCGTAGATTAAATATTTTTTTCCACGCGAGCGTAAATTAAAGAGTTATTGTGAAATATTTTTACACATATTTTTAAAAATATTTATGATAAAAATATGCTTAGAAAAAATCAGATTGACGATATAAAAATGCGCTAAACAGACATGTTCTTGTACCGATGATCAAACAAAAAATCTGTAAATGTGTAATGCGTTTTCCATGATTGGAATTTATATACATATATATATATATATATATATACATATATATATATATATATATATATATACACATGCTTTGATACAAATGTAAATTTAAAATGACAAAAAAATGTCATTACGTGAGAACAAATATAAAAGGATATACTGCAAATATATTGCAAATTAATATGCAATTAGTAATGTTATAGTATGCATTCGATCAACAAAAACATATCTGTACAGTGTCGTTTGCACTGAAAACAAAGATTCTACTATATTTATCAGCAATTATCGGACAATTGTTTAATTAATTCTATAAATACATATCTTTCGCCGACTTTACGAGATAAAATAGAATATATATACCGAATATAACGAAATACTTGTAATAATATAGAATATATATACCGAATATAACAAAATAATTGTAATCGAATTTGCCAAATAATATCGTGAATTTTAACAAAATCTTGTGAAGCTAACAATAAGTTTAATGTGCGCGAATGCCTTATTTATATAAGAAAATATACGTAGGAAAATATGCGTCTGCTTATGCATTTAATTTTAATTAATTATATATATATATATATATATATATATGTATATACCATACAGGATGTTTCAGAACTGACGGAAAAGTTTTTAATTTTTAATGACAGATTTCTGGTATCATTTGGAGATGATTTTTCTTCACCGAAAATGTCGAGAGAGGCCATCATTTTATACATATTCCCAATTTTTGCCATCATGTATCTTTGTAACTAAGCCTTAAATTAAAATTCTATTAAAGTAAACTCTACCTGAAATTAACTGAAAAATGTAATTTTGTTAATATTTTATTTTCACAAGGCTTTTAGTTTACAAAAAAACCTTTATTTTCAACCGCTTATAACTCGAAAATGATTGGTGCCTCGACATTTTCACTGAGAAAAAATCGTCTCCAAATGATACCAGAAATCTGTCATTTAAAACTTTTCCGCCAGTTCTAAACACTCTGTGTATATATACACACATATATTTAAGAATTTTAACTTAAAATATATAAATTAAGTATTACATAGGCTATAGGAGCACGTACGCGGATTTCGATGCGTTGATTCCAACGAAAATTAAGTTTTCGTTGGAATCAAATAATTGTGCACGGGGCACGAATATTGCTTGGTACACTGCCAAGACTTTTTTCGGAATAATCTCTACTAGAGATTTTTAATTCCGATTATCCCCTCTAACCCTCCAACAGAAATGTAGGCGAGAAAAATATTGGTCCGAAAGTCGCTGAATTCCAACGAATCAACGCACCGAAATCCGCGTACGTGCTTCTATAGCCTATGTAATACTTAATTTATATTTAATATAGAAGGAGCCTTTAAATTCTTAAAATATATATATAAATGCGTTATATTAGGTATATTAGAATGTGCCTCTAGTCCTTTTTTTTTGTTCGATCGTTGAACATATAATGTGCATGCATGTTTAATTTTGAGTGACGATAGATAAGTTTAATTATTAGTGTGTATATTTAATAAATGCTTATTGTTTTTATTCTCTATAAATTTTTGAGACGAAAATGATTTAATCGTAAGATTGATCAACCTTTATGATTCGTTTCGTTCAAGATCGTTTCGTATCATAAAGTTGATTTTATTTCTCGTACGTGTATCTATATCTATGAGAAACGTAATTTCAAATAAAATTAATGTCATCTGTTTTATGTTATTCTCCTTCTTTTGAATTGTTAAATTATTGATTTTTTAAACAAATAATTTAAACTATTTATTTACGCATATAAAAGACCATTTGACAATCTCGGACAAGTCCCGGAAAAGAATATGTAATCAAATATACATATATATAATCAAATATAAACAAACATATATAAAATATATTTACATATGTTTTTTTCTTGTATAATTTCTGTCTGTACATAAAAAAATAATAAGAATAGCATATTTTTTGAAAATGTAAAATTTGAAGTGAAAAAATTATCTACATATAATTATATATACAAATTGAGCATATAATTATATATAATTATATATACATATATATGAGCAATTTTTCTCATTTCTTCAAATTTTACTTTCTTTAAGAATAAAAATACTTTCTTTAAAAAACAATGTAAAAATTATTCTTCTAATTGTTTTTTTTAATTATTCTTCTTATTATTTTTTTATATACACGAAAGAGAAAGAAAACATATATGAACATATTTTGTATAATTATATAATATATATTTATATTTATTATATGTTTATGGACTTTTTTCGGGTATGTGTGGATATCCGAAAACAGAGGATGTGGCCTCGAAACTAATACGTGTTATTATCTCAGAAAAATTTTGATAGATATATGAGAAAAATTATAAGATCAAGTAAAAATTGTATAAATTTATACTATATATTATTATAGCATTTATATGTGCATATACATATGTATTAGAGTTATATCACACTTATATCACATTTCAGACAAATGGATTACTTACTTCTTGTTTATAATAGTTGTCTTGTTCTTTATAATGTCTTTTTCAAACATACATAGTTACTGAGTTTTTGGAGCAGTGGATTTGAACGTGTTCTCAAAGATTTTAGACTGTTCATCGAGAATTTTTCGTTTGCCATAAGCAGCGGCACTCACAAGCAAAGATGGCAACGTACATTCCATGAAACGTATTCTTTCGATGAGTATGTTGTGTCTCTTCTCCAACAAGGCAGTCCTTTTTTCGTAGCTCTTTAGCATTTGCTTCCAATAACTTATTTTATTAGATTTATTGATTTCATTCACAGATTTATTTACATCGGTATTTATTGTAGCAGTTACTAGTCTTTTAGAAAAATCAGCCATTATTTACAAAAATTTTAACAAATTGAGATTAGAGTACTGAACATAGATATATTACATATCTATAGTTCTGAACGAATATAACTACATCATGAAATCTGCCATCTAAAATAAAACTTGTCGAGTTTCAAATTTTGTGTTTGATTCAACTGAAGAAGCAACTTCAGAATTAATATAAAAAAATGACATAATATGAAATCATGTGAAAATGGCTCGATGTTATCGGGACTCATTGCTCAGGTCATCGTCTCTTCGAGAGCAACTTGTCATCTATATTATGTCGTTTATTACTTCAGATCAAGTTGAATTTATATCAGATTAGAAACGATGGAAACGAGACGGGATATAAAAGATATCGCAAGGCGCAATCCTCTTACTATTGGGATTTCATCGAAACAAAGCATTGTATTAATAAATCGTGATTCATCGATAGATTCGTTCTCTAAAATGCAATTTTGTCCTGCATATCACTTTTGTAAGGAATTAAAAAGACCTTACCGTCTATCTAAGCTTGATGGAAATCATGATCAACAAGTAAAGTGACACATTTTCCTATATATATATATATATATATGAATATACATACATATATTTTTCCAATATAAAATATTAACAACTTTTTTGAGAGTAAAGTGTCCAATTTCGTGAATTCGAGAAAAGAAAACATGATATAATTAATATTAAACATTAGTTTAATAATTTGTTAAATATTATTGTGGAGAAATTAGCAAATAATGTAAATATAGAGTACTTGAGAAATACAAATTCATAAATTGACTTTAATAAAGAACTGTTTTGTGTCTTTTATTTTCTATTGTAATATGTAATTTATTTTTTTTATATAACCGATCAAATCATAAAGAATTAAAGAGTAATTCAAGTTAATGTAAATAATAGATATTTTCTTGAACATTAAGAATTATACTATTGAAAATATACTATAATTAATACTATTAAAAGTAATGTAGAATGTATCTTTCCTTTCTAATTTGCCCATAGATCTAGAGCGCCCAGTTTCTGCGAATTAATAGTTATTAAGATATAATAATGATTTTTCATTAATTTTTTTAAATTGTTTAATTGAATTATTTAATTTACTTAATAATTATAACTACTTGAGCCTAGAGTTGAGCTATTAGAGGAAAATAATGAACTACTAACAGATCATGGCACTCCACGATTTACTGCAAGCAATTAAGGAATCTGCGATAAGATTGATACAGTTGATAGTAATAAACGATATAGAAGAACGATGGAAGAGAAGTTCAGATTTCCAAGTGCGCTATCCTGCTGAATCAAAGCGATACAAGGGGAGTGATGAAGTAATGAACGCTTTATTTTAAATCTACATCTGTGTTGAATGCATGACAAAGATAAAAAATGATTGGAAGAAATCAAGAATGTAACAACACTAATTGAAAGTAATTTTCATTAGCAACGTTATGAATCAGGATTAATCTTCGCGACCACACCCTCCTCGGTTTGTGCACTTTGTGGCGTTGCACTTCGCTTAAAGAATCCTTCGGAAGAATCGAAACAATTTACGTTTGATGAAAAAAGAAAGAACTATTATAATAGCGATTGTAACATCATGTTGAAGGCATTTAATAGTGTGTTTTTAAAAATGACTTTATACAAAACTAGTTTATCTGCCGAAAAAGAAAAAAAGTAGCAATAATTTTTTTATTCTTAAAAATATTTTTAATTTACCCCCGTTTCTCCCTTACTTGTGAATATAAAATATTTTTGACTGTTTTTTTTTCCACAATAAATAATTATATTTATAACATATCTGTATAAAAGGACAGCAAAAAATTATTTCAAACACTCAATCGATAGATACAAATGAAAGTGGATTAAAATCAAAGTTATTATTTATACGACGAATTTCTTCTGGTAAAACTACTTGCCAAATATGTCAAGCTGAATCTCAGCAAAGGCATGACAATATAACTCGAGTGCTACATGTTGGTAAGTTAAAAGAAAACAAGATTTACTTTCTAAATATATAGAAATATCAGCAGATCATCAATAGGCATAATAGATTTATACTAATTTATGACTGTTATATACGCAGACAGTAAACACGAGTATAATGCCATCGAAATGTCAAAACCAACAAAGTTAACGCAACGAAATTCGAAAATTGCATACGCCTCGCTTACAATTTCCTCCACTCGTCAAAACGCATCGACGCTTACTCACGAAATGGTAATTTTAATTTATTATTCTTTAATTTATTAATTTATTACTCGTTATGCTAAGAAATATGTTGGAGAAAATAATACTTGGTTTTAAAAAAATTTATTTTATTAATAAAAATAATTTTAAATTCCATGTTTAAAAGAAGGATATAATATTGCAAGTAAATTTAAACAAGCGTAGTTTTTATTAATTTATTATTTATTATTTATTTAACTCTAATGTTTTAATTAATAAAGATCAAATAAAATATAATAAAAAATTATATTTTAATAAATATATTATAAAATTATATTATTATTATAAAATAGAGTAACAAAAAAACAAAGTTTTTAATATAAAATTGTTATAAAAAATTATATCATAATAAAATGAAGAGACTTATAATATCAATCGATAGAGAGTATAGAAATGTCTTTTAGACTAATTATATATAAGTTATTTGAATATATAAAGATATTTTTATACTCTTTATAATTATTAATTTTATATATATTAAGTTGTAAGATATGTGTAAATACTAGTAATTCGTCGTTAACACTAACACTAATTGTAAATTTATTATTTCTTGGCAAATATTTTTAATATTTCTCAAGTTAGATATTATATTAATTAAAATCCTTGAATTTATCAAAAAAGATAGAATTTTGTTACTTATATTATATGTTTGCAATTAGAAAACAATTTATAAAAGTTCTCCCTTTACGATTCAAAAAGTTTGATAATTTAATTCACTTTTATAAAGAAAAATCAACTTGAAAATAGAACAAAATCGCTATTAAATTGAAGCACACAGATATGATGCAGGAAATCCCCCCTTTATAAAATTTTTACCGCATATTCGATCAATTTAGATATAACATAATAAATAAATATAGTTATAGAAGAACGTGGAAATTCGTAAATAATTAATTATACGGAATTATTTTCTAGTTCTGTCCATGCGCGTGTGGATTGCTTATGAGAGATGAAACCAAAAGCGAAGTCTCCATCAAATCAGTGCCTACGCTAAAAGAAAACTTTATTAAAACGTATTAAAAGTATTGTTTAAACTTTAAACGTAGAATTTTCTATTATGTCAAGCATTGAGAGAGAGAGAGAGAAAGAGAGAGAGAGAGAGAGAGAGAGAGAGAGAGAGAGAGAAATATAAAGTTTTGCAATTTTAACCTAACAAGCACGCCATATGCACATTTATCATTATCCAAATTGTTATAAAATTATGTCGAGAAGTGACATAATTGCTTATACTTTGTAAAATGGTAGCTATAATATATAATGAGCATTTTATTGACAATGTTTAATTATATCTTATCATGTAATCTTTGGTTGTTTTTTATTTTAAATATCAAATGAATATGTAATTTCACAGTCAGTTCAAGTTTTAATGATGCTGACATATAAAAACTTTCTTGTTTATTCATAATGAAACAATGAAAGAAATACAAGTTGTAAAGTACATTTTTTAAAATACTTTTATAGTGTATTGATTTTGTCGAATTTTTTTTAGTGTCAACTTGTTATTGAAAACTAAAAAAATATAAAAATTCATATGTACTTTACTACTCAATATGGTGCCTGTATAAAGTTAGCCCCATCATATGGATTAAAACATTTATAATAAATTCTTTTTCATAATTTTATTCTAAACAAACGGCTACGCAATTACGCAAATTGCATTGTATATTACATTTTTCAGTGAGCTCGAAGAACCAAGTTTTTATTTGAATTCAAATCAAACAATGAGTACAAAGATGTATAATGACATACAAAAGTTAAAAAAAGATATAAATATTGAACGTTGGAGAGGAGAAGTTATACAACTACAACTGCAAACGCAAATTGAAGAGTTGCAGAAAAATATAAGATTTTTCAAACAAGAGAATGAATATATTCGGCACCTTATAGAAAAGTGTCGCTGTTCGTTAAAAATAAAATTTTTGCAAGGATTACTACCAATCACAGTTACATATTCTGGTGAGAAAATATTAGATTTAGGATATCCTTTGTATTAATCTTCTATATATTTTTAATTTAATACATGACCTATGGAACATGTATTATACAGGGTGTCCCAGAATTCGCGGAATGCACAGCGTGATTTTCCGTGCCAAAAGAAACAACTTTTTCCTCTGACAAGATTGCATCTGAACACTATTTTTTAAATGAGAGCAACTTAAAGCTAACGAATATAAGCACTCCTGATTACTGAATCAGGAGCGGCGCGCACACGGCATGCGTGACGCGTGAACGTGTATACTATTTTATTTCACTAAAGCTTTTATAAGAATTATATATGATATTTAAATGTCGCTATCTTGAATAACTAACTTAATAATAGTTCTTATAAAATTTTTAGTAAAATAGCGTACACGTTCACACATGTCGTGGTGCGCCGCACCTGAATCATGCATAATCTGGAACGCTTATTCGTTAGCTTTAAGTTGCTCCCATTTAAAAAATATTGTTCAGACACAATTTTGTCAGAGGAAAAATTTGTTTCTTTTGGCACGGAAAATCACGCTGTGTATTCCGTGTCCGCGAATTCTGGGACACCCTGTATATAGATAGTTACTTTCAGGACTTGCGTCAGCGATTAAACGCTTACAAGCAAAATATTACAATAACTATGGAATAATAACCACATTAACCCAGATATTTCGAGGTACATTAAGCAAATTGCAGGAAAACTTTTAACACCATTCATCATAGAGCATTGGCATCGAAATTCAAGCAGGTGATGTGACATGGATACATGCTAAAATTAAATTTTTCATATAAAATTAACATTAATAATTTTTTTCAGCATAGTAGCGACTCGTGTGTCATCCGCTTTAAAAAATAAAAGCTCTTATGGAGCCCCCCCCCCCCCCGCCACGAGTCTTATGGTACTCGAAATTTATTAGACCACTTTTATATAGGTAAGATAAATCACAAACAATACATGTATATTATCAACAACATATTGAATCAATAATTGAATGCAATTTATATAATTTATTTTGTAGCAAAATAAAGCAGTAATTTCGCACATAATATTATATAAATATAAATGTTAAATACACTCGTCAACAAAATTAACGCATACGTATTTTAAGTCAAAATTTCGCATAATTTCAAATAAGCATAACTCCGCTAAAAATGATCGGATTTGCTTTTTTTTTTAATTTGTAGTAAAAAGTCCATATTTTACGATAGTTATGATAAGATTTGCGAAAAAAATTTATTTTACCCCGTGGAGTGCGTCAAAGTACGCAATTTTTTAGAGACAAAACACGTCCTTACTTTTGAAGCAGTAGCGTACGGGGGAGGAGGATAAATTAAAAATCTGACGAATGGTTTTTAAAGTAGAGACTTCAAGCTTGACAGTGAAAAAAAAAATTTTCAAACCGATCATTTTTAGCGGAGTTATGCTTATTTGAAATTATGCGAAATTTTGACTTAAAATACATATGCGTTAATTTTGTTGACGAGTGTAGTTTAATAGTTAATGGCGCATCGACTTGATGTTTGCGCGCGGGATATAGAAAAACTTTCGGCGATCGACCAAATCTTCTAAAGTATTTAGATCGGGCAGTATAGATGGGATTTCGAAAAAATCGGATTGCGCGATTATCGACGGCGTCTGATTAGCAAGACGAACGCTCATATTAATCTTATTGCGATTACTGGGTGTATAATATGCCTCGGTAGACGTCGGTTGTTTAGGATAGTAAGGATCATATTCCAGTTCATTTGGCACCAACGGCTTTAAGGAGAGCGTCAAAGCATGTACGGGTATTTCCGTGGTGGTCGACTTTATGTTGAGCGTAATATGAGTGTTAGCTTGGATCGATCTTAGAGTTTCTGAATATGGATGATAGTCACTGTTGTAACGCAAGAAAGAAGACTTTTCATGCAGAGCAGGCGAATGCTGATTACCACCTTCTGGTGCTATCATTTTCACGAGTGAAGAATTCACAATCGGCTCAACGAGTGAACGATTAATGTATTTGGCGCTTTTGTCTCGTACGAAAACGCGAGTCTCCGCTGACGATAAAGGCAATGGCGGTCTTGATGAAGTTGTTGATTTGTCGTTACGTGAATTCCAAGAATTGAACTGTTCGGTGAGCGATCGAGAAGTGGTGGAAACTGTCATGTGATTCTTCGAATTAGCATTGCACATCGTGCAAGTGTCGATGATTTGTCCAGCTTGATTTTGTGCCTTATCTCTTAAGAATAAACTTGCACTGAACACAAAACCAGATTGAACTTTATTAGATTTGACTTTGTCAGGTTGCTGAATCACTCTAAAGGAACGTGAAAATGATTGTCGATGATTATCGAGCATATCGATGGATACAATTGGTGATCTTATCAAAGGCATTGTATGATGTATATTTTCCTCGGCGTCCTTGTTTTGAAATTGTGGTGACAGATGGTGGTAAATGATTGCTCGGCAATCAACGAGATGAACGTGATCACATATCAAGGCATCCTGACGAAAAGCCGTTTCTTCGGGACATCGGTAAGTAAATTTATTTCCATGATCATCGCATGTGTGATATACTCTGCAATTTGTTTCGATGTCGGCATAAAATCCCATAGGCCGATTGAGACAAGAAAAATACGTCGAAACATTTGGTGGCGTGGTATTCTGCGAACAACAATAATTGAATTGTGCATCTTGAAAACAACATGTTTTTTCATAATTCTTTAAAATTAAAATAATGTAGTATATTCTTTAAATCTATGTAGTTTCTCATTTTTTATATCATTGAGATATCAGAATTAAATCTAACATAATATTGCGTAATGTTTTAAGTTTTCATTACTTACAGAAGCTTCTTCAGTGTGAACAGTGACTATGACGAATAGTAGATGGTAAAATTGTAAAATCCAGTAGAAGGCCATTTTTGTGAAAAGTTAGAATTATTAAAAGATTGTTATATGAGTTCGGTTTTCCGCAAAAAGTACAATAAGAATATTACTCCCAGCGTCTAGAAGATCTCTACACGGCGATAGAAGGAGTTCAAGTGAAAGTATCGAGAGGATGAGTCTATGCAGCCCCCCTCCCTTCTCCTGCTTCCATTCTTCAACTCCTTCTTTTTACCTTTCTTTTCTGACAATCTACACTTGACATATCCTACACATCCCTGTCTTTATAACTTAAAAAATATATATTTGCAAATATACGCATACTACAATCATCGATTCACGTTGCAAATCAAAATCGAAGAAAGCGAATTATTGCCTTAATCGTCAGTATACGCAATTCAATATGTGTATGTACAATATATTCTTCAATCTTTTAAAAAGCTAAATATATATTACAAGTTAATATATTATTCATATGTCAAGCATTTTATATATATGTATATATGTATATGTGTATACACACATATAATATCAAAGTATTGATGTATGTGTATATCATATTATATTGATACATGTATATATAATATCATTAATAATAATATCATTAATTATAATATCATTAATTATAATATCATTTAATTTTAGTGAATGATGTTTTAGATGCTCCAGTTTAGAAAAAACATCATGTACGGACTTTTTCTCTAACTGAAGTATTTATTATAGAATATCTCTGTCCTTTTTAATAATTTTTAAAAAAGTCTAATTTCGTATAAAAAAATAATCTGTGTAATATATCTCACTAGTTTTTTATTCATGACATGTATAAATAGTCTAGGCATATTGATATTTCTTCCATTTAACAAAAATAAACAGTAAAAAATTTTATATCAAATCGATGATATTATAAAATAACCATCAAAGTATTGATATATTGGCGGAAACATTTCCACAAAAGTTATATATAAATTGTGTTTCTCGTTTTAAATACAGAGTACTATCAATACTTATCATTATATAGGAAATATTGGGCTAACTAATTTTTAATTGACAATTTGTAAACATTAAGTTTATAAAAATTTACATTATAAATAAGGCTCGGAAGTTTTCATTTAAAAAAAAATTGCACAAATTGGTCTATGCTTTTATAAGCAGCACGGTATAATTTGTTTAGAAGGATGTAAAAGCTTTGGTTTTTTTGTAAAATCTTTATCACAATAATCAGGATCCATTTTAATATCCTTCGATTGACTTCCAAACCTTAAATATAGGATTATCAAAAATTTGTTATATTTTTAACACGTATAAAGAAGCGTTTCCATACTTCCACGCGTTTTCGTGTGTGTGTTTTATCAAATTCTATCATATAAACATTTATTCCATCTTAATATCAACTCATGTATTTGTCAATGACATTCGTTGTGAAATCATCTCATGTCTCAGAGTTGTCTTACTACAAAAAGATATATGTTAAAACATTTGTTTATCCATGTAATAAATTGTAATTATTTCTACCATTTCTATAAAGCAGTAGTAGCTCTAAGAGAATAATTTTCTAAGAAACAAAGCAATTCAAATTTATGCTATTGTGGTTGGTACTATTTGAACTTCTTGAGATGTATCGTCGCTTAGCGTTAAAGTAGCTGTATTAGTTTGCTGCCGCAAATTCTGATCGATGCCTTTACTTCCTGGTGGGATATATGTCCACCATGCTAAGAAAAAGAAAAGAAGCGAAGCTGCTTTTCCAATAAATGCTAGAGCAAGCATGTATCTGAAAAATATGTGTGTTTAAGCACACAAATCGAATTTGAATCTATAGGGGACTGACACATATAAATCTTACATACGAGCTACGCCGTGTGAGCATCACGTAAGCGCTTACCTGCTCATATAATAATTGTCATATACGAGACATGCTCCTCTACCATCGCAGGTTTCGTTCCATAAAATGCAAGTATCATCTATGAGAGCGCCAAATACCATGGGTGCTGGTATTGTTCCCAAAATCCGAACTTTGATCCATTGTATGCCTAAAGCAAATGATTTCTGATCGTCTCGCACGACTCGCAATGTAGACGAGAGTGCTGGCATTGTACATAGAAATGTCATGAACATGTTGCAAAATGCCAAAACGATAAACAACCATAGGTACGAGCATGTGCTTCCACAAGTAGTATTGATAGCTTGATAATGAACAATGTCGCCACTATCTTCGGTTGTTAAATTCATTGCGGGTGAATGTATGCAACTACAATCCGTGTATATCTATAAAAAACTAAACGTCATAAAACTTGTGTGTTTTTCAAGATAATTTGTTTTGTAAGATATAGCCATATTCGCGCGCGAAATATATATGTATATTATAATACAGGAAGATAAAATTGGACACTAACTTTAACATCGTTTATCGATGTTTCACGATAACATCCAGCGTGGCAGGGTGAATAATATGTGATACCATCTACGCCGCATATAGGATCAAATTGTAATCTGGAACATCCGCAGCCATTATTGCAAATGTTCTCTAAAGATAATGAAATTTTTCTGTAAAAGATATCACAATTTGTACAAGAAATGCAATCGAATGAACCACGTTCATAATCTATCAATTCATATAGTTATTAGATAAATCTATCAATTGTACAAACCTTGTGATATTTTGATAAGGAACGGTTAATCCGGCGAAATTTATGTTCGGACAGTTTAGAGCAAAGCATAATGTAAAAGCGATACAGACAGCCGTGGCCAACAGACAAAATTTTAAAATGCCAGAACAGGATAAATTAAAACGTTTTATCAAATAACCACCGAGAAAAGTACCGCCACCTCCTGCCGGTACAGTTACTAATCCTGAAAAAAACAAGAGAGAAAGAGAGAGAGAGAGAGAGAGAGAGAGAGAGAGAGAGAGAGAGAGAGAGAGAGAGAGAGAGAGAGAGAGAGAGAGAGAGAGAGAGAGAGAGAGAAACATTGTTTCATCATTATTCAATAATTAACATTTTATTTCTTGATATATATCAAATTTTGATTTGCTTAATTTATGTGCGTTATTTTCTTTGATTTTATTTTCTTTATCATGTCACGCATCTTCAAAATTTTATACAAATAATTTCACAAGACACTATACGCGCATACATAAAGATTATATTTATGCTGGCTTAGTATAAATTATTTATTTATTTATTTATTTATTTATTTATTTATTTATTTATTTATTAAGTTGTATAAAATAATGTTAATCTAAACGAAGCCTCTATGTATAGATATATAAGTCAGATTAGAAAGAAAAATGCCAGCAGTTGTTAATGCATATATATTAATAAGAATCATACAAAAAATATTATTTAAAATAGGGTTTATACATTTTAATTACAACCGGTTTGGACTTTCTTTAATAATGTACAAGATTAATTCAGCAGGAAGTACTGTACAGCAGAGAAGCATTCTTCGAGAAAGTCAAAAAATAAAATAATTAGAGTCCTAGTTTCTTCTAGGGCATTTTTCCAAAAATGTACAGCATCGAGAAGATTGCAATTATGAATTATTGCATAGAGAAGACTATATAAATGTGAACATACAAATTTTGGACGAAGAATCTTATTACACAAGAAGGTAGATTTTGAAAATTATCTACGTTAAAACATAAAAATAGCAGCCTTAATTTATAGAACGACACAGAATTCCTCAACTTTTACTATCTTTTTGTCATCGACAATTTTACAGTTTTACAGTTTAAATTTACCGCTATTTATATTATTTTTTACTCAATCTCTTGACGTTGTATTTTGAACTTGCGCTTTATTATCTTTCAGCAACTGAAAAAACCAGATAATAAAATTTTTTTCTACATTTCTGCAATTTATCCGCGTGTCGCCCAATTTCATTCCCCGTGTATTTTGCATATTTTATAATTCATGTGTATTTCAGATTTGCATTATCAACGAGTAAATGTTAAGTTTATGAATTTTTCACTATACCTTCACATCCACGCAGTTTTCTCCATCACATTATGTGGATGCAGTTAACGATCACACTCTTTACTGTATGTTTTTGGAAGAACACATTATGGTGGATATAATTTGAACTTTAATTACTTTATTTCTTGACTTTCTTATATAAAGAATGCTCTTCTTTACTGTGTTATAACTTTTTGCTGAATTAAATTTATACGTGTTATTTATTAATATTGAAGAAAATTTAAAAGTTGTAACCAAAATGTTTAAACAATGATTTTTATTTTATATAAATCATTTATACATGTACTGAAAATTGCATCTGGCTTTGCCAATCTTTTTGTTATTATCTAATTTAATTGTGCATTATTCTCACCCATTAGCAATGCAGCCGAACTGGCATTGACACTGAATTGATTTTCAATTAATTTTGGCAGGAAGGCAGCAAATCCAGCGATTAGCAATCCTTCACTGGCACCTGCTAAATTTAGCATAAAAAATGCCGGATTTCCAAGCAACTCGGTTAGAGCACGTGGCAGCTCTCGTATTTTGGAAAATACTTTTCCCGTTTCCATAGTGGGAGATCGGGTTGATTTCTCGTGTGCCTCTGACACCTTATCCTTAGCTAACTCCTCTGATCCTACTCGAATCAACAATTTTTTTATATATTTATATAAAATTTAATTATATTGTAAATATTAGATTTTACCGATATTTTATCAAAATTAATTTCATCATTATTATATCTAAAAAAACATAGGAATAATTATACCGGGTAAAACTGCTGGAAATGCCAAAACAGGTACCGCGATGATGAAGCAAATAACAGCTGCAACCAAAAATCCAATCCACCATGCACCAATCCAGACATTACTATCAGGAGTTAGTCCAATTCTAAAATTTAAGATTTCAAAATGCAATAGATTCAAAATCTTGTAATCGATTAGAAAATTTTGTTTTCAGACATATAAGTTTAAAACCCATTCTTTTATTTACATATATGTGAATTTTATAATAATGGATTTTCTATTTTAAGTGTTATTCTTATAAGAGCAATGGATATAAATATGCAAGAAAGGGATAGAAACTAGATTACTGATAATTAGTTCTTCCGATTTTTTATCTTGATTAATGAATCAAACAAAAATATCTGAGCAACTTTTCTATAATTAAAAAAAGGAAATAATTTACAAAAAAGAGAGAAAGAAAGAAGTGTACATTTAAAACATTATGTTGTAAATATATTTACGTATCATAATCTAATTTTTCATCTGGCAATGATTTAATACTTTAATTATGCGCATTTACAAATCATTGACTGGCTTATATCACTTTGTCTACTAATTGCTAGTACGAAATTTAGGTAACTGTAAGTTCTTTTTGCGTGGTACTTTGATGGCATAATCATCTGAACAAAATTCTGTCAGTTTTGTCAAAAATCGATGAGTAACGATGACGATAGGTCCGAACAAGATTTCAATGTATACTTGATTATCGATTGATCATAACGAAAATAGTGAAAAATATTTTTCTTCTAAGGAAAAAGATAATAATTTTTATCTGCTAAAAAGACATATCCATTCAAGTTCTTTTTTTTCACAATGTGAAAGATTTTATGAAATAGAAAGTTTATTTGTATGATGCTGTTATATATTGTATGAACGTTATCAAATTTTTACAAATGTATTTCCTAATCGTAAAATGTATCATATTTATATATTGTATGCTGTTTTCCTAACAAATATATGGTGAGAAAAAAAAGCATACAAAATTGAGAATTTACAAATGTATACTTCCATATAGATCTGGAACAGAATCGATAACCAGTTTGAAAAGCTAGAACAATTTATATAACGCTCGATTCCTTTGCTAGAAGAGAAGTCGTACACGAATAATACAATTACAATGAAACTTATCATAGAAGGAAACTCGAGAGTGAGAAAGCGGAAAACTGGGAAAAATATATGTAGAGGAGTCTACGTTCACTTCCTCGTCAGCTTAAGGCTATAACTCTGCATCTGTAGCTGTTTCTCCGATAAAACTTTTCATTTACCTGCGAAA
The DNA here is from genome assembly GCF_030444845.1 of Prenolepis imparis. Lineage (NCBI taxonomy): Eukaryota > Metazoa > Arthropoda > Insecta > Hymenoptera > Formicidae > Prenolepis > Prenolepis imparis. The sequence continues at coordinate 69,638 of NW_028141170.1, forward strand.
TTAAACGCAGCACAACATATAACGACTTTCACGAGCAACAGTATAGAAGGGCAATGTCCTACGCGCATTTTCGCCTTATTTTTGCGTTTTTTTTCTGGCATTTCTTGTAAAAGAGAAAGGATGATTGCAACCATAAAAATGCCATTTTATGCGTATATAATACACTCGTCAACAAAATTAACGCATATGTATTTTAAGTCAAAATTTCGCATAATTTCAAATAAACATAACTCCGCTAAAAATGATCGGATTTGAAAAATTTTTTTTTCACTGTCAAGCTTGAAGTCTCTACTTTAAAAACCATTCGTCAGATTTTTAATTTATCCTCCTCCCCCGTACGCTACTGCTTCAAAAGTAAGGACGTGTTTTGTCTCTAAAAAATTGCGTACTTTGACGCACTCCACGGGGTAAAATAAATTTTTTTCGCAAATCTTATCATAACTATCGTAAAATGTGGTTTTTACTACAAATTTAAAAAAAAAGCAAAGTTCGTATGATTTTTTTTCGCGGAGTTATTACATATGAAAGTTACCCATACATTTTTTCCATTTACCGCCAGCATTAGTATTACCCGACACGCACCACAAGGTTGCTGGTTGGATTTGGCGCATAGTGTGTGTGTGTATGTGTGTGTATGTGTGTGTGTGTGTGTGTGTGTATGCGCCCACGCGTGCGTGCGTGCGTGTAAATTTGGGCTCAAATTCCTTAAACAACAATTAGAGCATGCATTAATATGTGTGAACGTATAGAAGAAGTAATCTGAAGACGAGGCGGGAACACACAATTTCGAATGAGAACATTCCTACATTTTCCTCTCCTAACCATACGCACGCACGCATACGCACGCACGCACGCACGCACACATACACACATACACACACACACACACACACACAGCAGAGAGGGTTTGGAGTCATTAAATGGAAAAAATGTATGGGTAACTTTCATATGTAATAACTCCGCGAAAAAAAATCGTACGAACTTTGCTTTTTTTTTAAATTTGTAGTAAAAAGTCCATATTTTACGATAGTTATGATAAGATTTGCGAAAAAAATTTATTTTACCCCGTGGAGTGCGTCAAAGTACGCAATTTTTTAGAGACAAAACACGTCCTTACTTTTGAAGCAGTAGCGTATACGGGGGAGGAGGATAAATTAAAAATCTGACGAATGGTTTTTAAAGTAGAGACTTCAAGCTTGACAGTGAAAAAAAAATTTTTCAAATCCGATCATTTTTAGCGGAGTTATGCTTATTTGAAATTATGCGAAATTTTGACTTAAAATACATATGCGTTAATTTTGTTGACGAGTGTATATAAAGCTGCGCGCACGATTTACTTTTATTATATTTCTTTCATTATATTCTACATATAAGTGGCATAAAATGTTTGATCAAGTTCTAAAACAGTAATTTAGCTTTGAAAATATAAATAAATAAAATATAAAATAGCCGATATTTTTTCTGAACATTAATCTATACTTAAAAAACAACGACGAATTCTTCTAAAATCATCTTCGAGAAATCGAGATGTCGGAATTTAATTTGCTAGCAAACTGGAAATATACATATACATACATACATACACATATATATACAATATTAATAGTATATATATATAATGTACATACATGTATAAAAATCGTTGCTTTGGTAACGATTAATTTGATTCTCGCCCAGTAGAGTGACTCAACAACTGATGAAGGGGTATGGATAGTAGGGGAGAATCCACGGGGAGACGCGTAAACAAATGGAACTTGATTGTATCCTAAGTACCGGGGGATGAACCGACAGTTTTGAAGAGTAACATCGGCGTCATCGTCAATTATTGGAGTTTACCGCTTGACATTTTCTGGGATATATATTATATATCGCAGTGAAGTTACACGCGCTATTATAATCTCGGCCCATTATACGCTCTAATGATCTTGCGGAATATTTTTAACAACATCAATGCGTTAAGCATGTGTCTTCGCGTTTTTCATATTTCTTATTCAAATAAAAAATATCAAATAAAATATCAAATTTAAATAAAATTATAAATTTTTTAAAATATCAAATACATGACAATATAATCGAAGCCAGAATGTTACATTGTTTGGTTTATTCTTGGATCAGCTAATCAGGCAATCAAGGCAATTGATTGACATATTGAATTTTATTATTTTACTCACATTATTTAATCAAATGCTTTATTACTGATTGTGAGAGTATTTCACCATCAAAGTTTCTACGAGTGAGAGAGACCATTACATATATATGTAAGTCCCTCGAATACACTAGTTACAAAATGATGAATATACGCATTTGCATAACATCGGATCAGTGAGTTATTCTGTTCAAAACTGCATGTCAACACATGTGTAATCATGTCCGTATATACGGCCATATATATATACATGTGCTACTGTATGTGCCGTCAGACAGACTGGTGCAAACATCCAATAAATCCTCGCGAGAATTTAATAAAGTTGCCGCGCTGACGCACGATTAAACGTGTGTTCTCGCGTATTAGCAGAAAAAAATAGAAAATACGTTTATAGCATGACAATGAGAAGAGACGAATTCCGACGGCACATTGTTACGTTTTTTTTCTATCTTTGTTCAATGACCGTTTACAAATAATATAGAATATTTACTTTTTTCTCTTCTCATCTGATAATTTCCTCCCTTCTAAATATAAATCTAATTTATTTTTAAAGAAAAAATAGATAACAATGTCCACACACACACACACACACATCTCTACTTGTCTATCTAAATATTAAAATACTTACGTCGTAGAATCTATCATAAGAAAATCCGTGTAAATTTTCAAAAGTTCACCACCGATAACGTAACCTAATGCAGGTCCTATTATGGCCATAGTATAATAAATACCTGACAATATATTTTATTTGCATGTTGAAATTCATCAATAGAAAAAATATAATTATATAATATTGAAATATATGCGTTAGATCGTATCTTACCTATATATACTGAAGACATCTTTTTTGAAACATTTTCGTCTAAATATGTCACCCCGAGTGTATAAAAAGGTGCCGCGCCAGCACCATGTAACAGCTGAGCTACCAGAAATATGGTTAAGTACACGCCACTGTAAGGCTCTAGCTCCGCTTGAATGGTAGATTGATCCGTGCAAGATATCTGAGTGGCCGAAATAATGATAAATCTGGCGTCGTCGGTTCACACTAGTAGGCAAACTACATGAATAGAAGTGGAAATCGAGAAAAGCACGAAATTACAAACAAGTTTTGATCAGTTACGCACGCTTTAATTATGCATTGTGTTTATTATCGTATGATGAAAATTTGGTTTAAAATTTAATGAGAATTTAATATATATTCCGTGTATATATATATAAACGTTTATTATTAAAGAGTATATTAATCTCTTCTCGATTATATAACTTATCACTATAATAATTGAATTGGATATGTAAATAAAGAATTTAGATACGTGCTGTGTGTAATGTGATTAAATTAAATGTATAATACTCAAATCTACATATAATACTCAAATACTTACCGAATGACTCGACGTATTAGTAACACTTTGGCATACGTTTTCTGTTTGCTGACCTCCTCTGTATGGTCCAGCAAGATAATGCGGAGATGCAAATAGCAGGCTTCCTATACCTAAGACTAGAATCCCTACGCCGATATACCTATACGACATTTCAGAACACACATCTGGTTCAAACTAATAAATTAAAAACTTGTGTTAACACGAGATTAGTACTATATTTAAGGTTGAATCATAAAATTAAAAAGTCGCATTGCTGCATAAAGAATGTATATACGTATAAAGAAAGTATACATGTATATGTAAAGAGAAAAGATATTAAAGTCAACATAAATCTTTTAAAACATTTTTTTTATTTCTTAGTAATTAAATGCTATAATTTATCAGAATTAACTTATTCTGTTTAATTATTTTACTTATCAAAAACCTATAATTTATTGTCCATTTATTTGTCAATTTGTATTGAATCCTTGAAAAATTTGAAAGTTTTTGTGATTTGTTTTTAGTAAATTACAATTAATCTAAATCAATGAGTCATCAATGAATATCTTCTTGATAATAACTATACGTTCTTCTATATACAGGGTGTTTTCTAAATAAGTACAAAAAATTGAAGAACATATTCCTTGGCTTCTTTTATGAAGAAAGGTCCCATAAATATATGCTCTAAATTGCTTTTAAAAATACAAGAGGTCAAAATTGTGAAAAAAATATAAAAAATATACAAGTGAAGTGGAAATAGACTAGGTATACTAAATTTTGAATCTTCGAAATACCAAACAAAATAAAGCAGATGGCTTATTAATATACATAATTATCAGTTTTAAAATTCCAGTTTTTACAGTTTATATAATTACAATTATTTACCTTAATTCAAAAACAATTCATCGTTTCAAAAAAGGAGGCAACTTTTATAGAGATTTAGTTCGGGATAAAAAAAAAATTATTAAATTTGATAAAAACGGTAGCGTACCTTTTTCATTAAAAAAACTTGATTTTATCCATACGTACGGCCCTGCTGGATGTATAAATGTTTTATCCGTACTGGAAAATGGTTCTTAATATCACACACACACATGTACGTTTGTACCAAATTTGAATAAAATATCTTTAAATATTTTCGAGATTTTCAAAATTTTATATTTTTTTTCATAACTTTGACATTTTGTATTTTGAAAACGAAGCAGTTTATGACATCTGTTTATAGTTGTATATATAGTCGTTTATATATAGACATATATGTTTATATGCTTTTCTCATAAAATAAAAATCAAGGAATATCTCCTTCAATTTTTTGTACTTAGAAAATACTGTATATTTGTAAATTTTGAAATCTGCTTACTTTTGTCTTTCTTTATCTTTTCTTTCTTTATTACTTTTCTTGCGATTAAAAAATTAGATTAGATATTTTGTAAACCACGATATATATATACCACGATTGTACATATAATCTATATAATATTTATAATATATATAATATTTATTTTCAAGTATTAATTTAAAAGATATAAGTAAATTTATTGATGTTTCCCCTATATTATGTTTTACAAAAAATGTCTTGCATTAAAAATTTCAATATTAAAAGGTGTGCAACGCGTGCTCTTTAATAAAATATAAAAGAACTAAATCTAAAAGATAAAAAGAAAAATTTTAAAATTGTTAAGTAAATAAGAAAAAATTAATTTTTATAAATAAATACAGTTTAATAATATAATAATTTTAGTAAATATCTATAGGTATAAAATTTTATTCTAATTTTAGCTTGAGATTAAAAAACAAAATATATGTATAAGTTTTATATTTTTTGTATCATTTCTTTATTATTTTCTATATTATTATTTTTAATTAAGCAGAAAATTTGATAAAAAGTCTATTATCGTCGAATATGCGATAATACCGTCAAAGTTTAAGATTTTCATATAACTATCGATTGTCGGTTGTACGAGTGCGAAAGTTCGAAGACGTCGTTATGACAAGAAACTAAATGGAGATTAACGCGCCGATAATATCAGACAAACTAACATTAAGATTAATATTTATGAGAATCACATCGTACAGAAGCGAGATATCGGTATTAATATTAATGCATAAGACAAGATGTTGTGGCGATATATATGCGTGCGTACCTTGGTTTCGATGCTCTTGCACGGCCACCAAGATAGCTTACTGGTACGAGAAGAAGGAAGCTAGCGATATCATATCCACCCGCTATCAATCCGGTCTCCGACGATTTTAATCCAAATCTTCTCTCTATCGTCGTTATGACAACGTTTACAAATCCATTCACGACCATTCCTAAAATAATGAAAGTATATTAAAAAACACATTAATGGTTCATTTGCAATGTCTGCAATGCAGAATCAACTTTGCAATATTCACTACTCGAAGCTCATCATTTATTTTTAATTAAAGACTACTTTTGCTGAAAAATCTTAATTATATAAAACGTTTTGATATAAACATTTTAAATTATTGTATATAATATCACAAATATTTACAATAAAAAGTATATAATATTACAAACTTGCTAATATTATAATAATTACATTATTTTTTAGCTCTTATATTAGAAACACTGAATGAACAGCTCTCTTAGAATGCATTTAATAGACATACTGTGTAAGTCCAAAGAGAATCATGCTTTGGCAAAAACACTTAGCCTATTAAAAATTTTACATTCACAACAAAATTTTACAACACACAATATTTTAATATTTTTTTTACACAATAATAATTTTTACAGAAATTTTATAACAAAATACATATTAATAATAATAATAATAATAATAATAACCTATATATAACCACGAAGAAGCACAAAGAGTCATCATACTAAAAATTTGCAATATTAACAAAAACATTTCTAAACACTACATGAAAGCGAAACTGGACTTGGCAGTGTCCCGTCCAGTCTCTTCAACACCCCTAAAAGCAGGGAGAGTAAAAAAAAAGGAATGAAAATAATAATAACAACAATAACAATAATAATTCTTTATATTGGAAAATTGTCTGTAATTATATGTTGCTCATTGTCAGTGATTGATGGATTTGTTAACGCAATTTTTTTCTTTCCTTTCATTAATATGCATATATATTATTTTTATATTAGGTACTTGTGTAAACACGTTATTTTGATATTAATAAAATAAATTCAATTTTTTGTTACCTAGTTATTTACTTTTTACACCTATCTTCAATAGCGTGTATGAGAAAACTCTGAAATTACAATCAAACATATGCGGCTATTAGCGCGTTGGTCAACACTAGTATTACAACATATCGCGTCGCTATTAAGGAATTATGTCGACAAAAATGCAATTTTTTTATTTCCTTAATAATTTGTGTTTGAGACGAAAACCTTGAAGAATAAAAATCTTGGATGGTAGATATCTAGATAGATATAGAAAGAAAATTAACGTTTTACACGCTAATAATAAAATCAAAGAAATGAATTAAAAAATACTGACAAGTGCTTTTATAATACTATTATTATCTTTATTTATATATAATGCAAGAAAGAGAGAGAGAGAGAGAGAGAGAGAGAGAGAGAGCCGTTGATAAATTTTTGCAGTAAAATTCATATTAAGCAATTTGTATAGATGAAAAGTCATCAAACTATAATAATACATACCCTGCATAGCCCCGGCCCAACATAACCAGAAAAGCGCCCATTTTGCGGTGCGAAATTTCTGCAAATAAATTGGTCTGAACCAGAACCAACCGCATTTTAGATTATCCATGATCCTATCAGGCTCCTTCAGAATTTCTGACTTTATTTCTGCTTTCCTCGGGCCATCTCCAAACTGTTCCGGAAAACTAGAAAGAGTCTCGTGCATATCCGGAACTCCAGACTATAAATTACATCAATGAGAATTTATTTTTATTACATAAATAACTTTGCGGTTTATTGGTAATGTGTATGTGACATTTTCTTCGAAAGCCTTATAAAGCTTTTATAAAATGCAGAAATGATGCGGAATAAATATAATGATAAAGTAGCAAAGTGGTAGCACTGAATTCAGAGTGAATTCACAGTGCGCGCGAAATGATATGATTGACTCGAACATAAGTAGAAGAAGAGAAAATATGCTACAATCTCTACGCGATCTCGAGTCGTCTGCGCGCATTTTATTCTACATATTGATGATTACAAACTAAATCTTAAAATTTATATTTATTAAAATTTTTTTTTGTTCAATGATAACAAATCCATGGAAAACAAGAATTGTAATTATAAAATACATAAATAATACTCACGTTGAATCTAAATTTATCCCTCATAATTATTGACAATTTCTCCAAGACGTGCAACAAAAATCTATATATTTCATGTAATTTTCACTAATCACTGTTTGAACTTTTAGCAATAATTGATTTTATATATACGAAAATTTAATAAATATTTATTAGTGTGTATAGCAAAAATATTTTATTAATATCTATAATTTAAAACAAACTGTCAAACAGATTATTTTCATTTAATCAATCAAAAATTATGACTTTTGTGATTTATTTTTGTTAAAAAAGTCGACACGAATAAGAAACACTTCTTTTGATACAAACTTTATCATTAAAAATACAAAAACTTTATCGTTGAAAATGCAAAAAGCAATACGAAATATTTATCGCACTATTTCAAACTTTTTAAAGCTAAAAAAGATTCGTTTGCTTTTCCTTCATACACACGATTATTGTCCGCATAGCTCTCTTACTTTCATTTTTTATCTTGCACTTTTTTTCGTTTTTTCTCTCTTTCGATAATAATTTGTTATCTACGTGAAATGCTTAATTTTTTTTGTTCTACAGAGACGCACTAATAAAACGTAAATAATCCATCAAATTATACCAGAATTATTCTCCATCTCATTGATCTCGTTAATTTCGATGCAATGCAAAATCGAAAGACGCGTAACGTTCTCATTGCGCATTATCGCTACAATTCTTGCATATATCACTCACGCCGTGTTTTATTGTTGCAACATACTGCGTCTTTGGTTTATCGTCCCGATTCACCAAGTCCCGATTACAACTCAAATTGTGTTCGTATTGTACAAATTAATTACGAAAATAATCCGTTTAATCAAGAAAAATTCGAAAATATTAATAACTCGAAATACGATAAATCAATTTTGCACGTTACATTGGTAACATTCATCTTTACATCATTTATTTTCAATTAAATCGAATTGCAGTCGACGCGAACATTACGGACCGTGGCAACCGGGAGCGTATGTCGCACGCGACTGAAGTCCGCACCCGCGCTTCAAGCTCTCACGTTCGCGCTTCTACAGTTTTCCCAGTGAGCTTAAACGCGGTGTGTACATACACCACTACCACTGATATCACCACCGACGCTCTTATACTATAGATGTAGACATACCCTTTCTCCTTCCGTTTCTCTTCCCCTCCTCACTCTCTCGCTCTCTCCCCTTCCCCCCCCGGCCCCACACACACATTTTCTCTACTCTCTCTCTCGCCCCTCACACACACACACACACACACACACACACACACACACACACACACACACACACACACACATTTTCTCTACTGCCTCTTTCTCTCTTCTATCATTATATCTTCCACCTAGACTCTAGATTCTTCTTCCTACTCTTCTTCGACTAACCATAAACCATCCCTACTAGCTGTTGCTTCACAGTTAAGACGAACGAGCCACCCGATTCCACCCGTCATTTAAATGCGATCAAGTTTATTAACTTTTGCAAGAATTTATGCACCTCACATAATAAGGTAAAGTTTCTTATACAAAGCCGTCTAATAAACGTTTGATGTATACATATATTCACAAGATCGCGCGCGCGCGCGCGACTTCACGACGTTTCAGCCATTAATTATTAACGAACACTCGTTATCAGTTTTGAGAATAAATGACACATTTTTTATAGAATGGTGTTATTATTATAAATATTATTGCAAGGAATAGATAAAGCATAAAATTAGCGCGCGATATACTTTACACGTTCACTCACTTGATTTAACCAGTTTGATGGATATTATAACATTGTTAAATTAGTAGAATTAGTTGAAACTGCTTGTCGAAATCTTATGTAGTTATTTAAATTTTTATAAAATCAAAGTGAGAGAGAGATGTGTGTGTGTGTGTGTCTTTACTACAGAAATTTTCTATCTACCGGAGCCATTTAATGACTGCCAGAATATTATCCAGAGTTAATTAGCTAGAGAGAGAGAGAGAGAGAGCAATCGATGTGAACAAATAAAAAATAAGAGATTAGATATTACATTAGATATAGAAAAACAGTAATGAAATAGAATTATACATAAATGCAGCATTATATATACATATATGGAAGAAACGGTATAATTCATCAAACGATAAATCTGTGAAAAATAAGTATAGAAAGAAATGAACGATATTAACTAGAAAAGTTTCATTATTTTCGTGAAAATTTTAGAATTTCTAAAATGCGTGGAGAAGATGAAAATTGGAAGACAAGCGAATAGGTCAAGTCAGGTCAGACATATCAAATACATCGTGGACATGCCTGAATTTATGATGGTAATAACGCCAGCACGCGTAGAGGCAAAAAGATCAGAAATAAATCACTGATAATATCACTTTTTAAAGAGACAGGCAGAAAATACAGATCATCGAGCGATGCATCTCGTACAACTCTGTACGTATTGGATATAAAAATATATCGATATAAATGCATATATTGATATAAAAATATATTGATAAATTTTTACATTCTATTATTTTATATTATATTTTGTGATTGCTAAAGTAGAAAACAATCGTAAAATAATATAACTGAAGAGACAACATGTATACAACACGCAACACGTATACAATACTTGACAGAATTATATATATGCACAAGTACAATTCTCAATCAGAAATTATATAAATATTAGAATGAAAAATATATCTCCGCCGAATGGAGGCGGTTATTTATCATAACAAATTAAATATCATACATCCATTTTTGCTTTGCAAACAATTTTCATGATTATTCATTCGGTGAGAGCAGCGCGTCACAGAAAATAAAAAAAGTTGCATTATGACGCATAATACATATGTACATACATATATGTATATATGCTGAGTGGCGCGTTACACAATGTAAATAGCCAAAAAAGTAAATCAGGATTGCGTATATTGTACGAAAAAGAGGAGCAAGGGAGGAATAAATATTTTTTTAGGGACCATAGAGAGAGAGAGAGAGAGAGCGGCACACGTTTCACGAGCCACGCGACCGCTTCGACATTTTCGTGGATTTAATAAAGATTCATGGCTTCCGCTTGCAGAGAGAGACTGCCGTGTACGGGTATGGGTTTGCTCGATGAAAAGACGAGCGAACGGACGTCGTCTCTTACGCGATCGTTTTATCCCATAGGCGTCGAGTTTTTTTTTCAAAATGTATGTATTATGCCAAACGCTTCATTTTTATTTTTTGTTCTTTAAATATAACTTACAGAGTTTTAAAACCTCTTAACGCAGTTAAAATAAAACTAATTTTTCAATTCATATATACTTGAAAAATCATCCAATGACAAATGTGCAATCTTTGTTGAGCAAAATAAATATTAAAATAAATTTGCATGAATCTTTTGAGCATTCATGTAGAATGTATATCGCGGCGCCAATGACAGTAGACAAACAACGGCTCGTGTCGATGCTCGAGGGCGTAGGCGAGCTCAGGCGAATTATATGGAGGGAGATTAAAAAAAAGCTTTTAATAATTTTTTTATTTATTTTAATAAAGCGCAAAGTAATTTTTATTGCAACAAATAAACATAAATCGAAAAAGTAAGAAAGAAGTAAATTCGAACTGATGTACTTCGAACTAACCTTCATCAATTCTGATATTACATAGATATACATATGTATATGAAATCTTGTCGCATTGCAACAAAAGTTACACGTCCTGTTGCTTTCACACGTGCGAAAAAATCTTTTGTTGCGCTTCTTAATGCGCACATTGTACTCTTTAATCTCTCTATATCAATGCGAATCACGTAGCAGAGCTTATACATTGACTAAAAATTAAAAAATGATTGGTCTTTAATCATTCCTTTGTATCCATTATTATATAATAACTGACATTAGTCACGATGTATAATCGATTTTTTTATCGATCAAATAAAAGCTCTTTATACTTATGTAGTTATAATGTAGTATGTAAAATGTATTTTCTAGTCATGCAATAGTTATTTGCTGATCGAAAAAAGTAACAAACATAGCGATGCTCGCGTATAATAAAATATACTTTTGTAGTGTTCCTTTTCAGTCTTTTCTCGTTCAAAGTGAAAACGAGAGTCTCAAAAGAGCTTTGTACATACACATCTCCCCATCATGTAGGATATTCGTATATTCGTATATTCTTTTATGTCGACACGTTCTCCCAATTTTTGTGAAGATTTCTCAGCAAATAAGAGAGCCAGTAGACTGTTTACAACATAAAAATAGCACTGTTTGCCATTTGTATTTCCTCCGTTTACGTACTTCGTAATTAGAAATGTGAATATGATGCATAAACAAACCACGCGAAATTTTACATATTTACTATTGATTTATGTACTAATCGAGTAGGTAGATAAATATATAATGTGTAAAATTTTTGAAAAAATAACCTATTATGATAATGGAATAATAAATCTATAATAATGAATAATGTAATTATATAATGTAGTTAAATATGGCTTGCATTTTTAGAGAGCATGCGAGAGATAAAAAGTTAGTGGAAAAATTATTTATCCAACCGGAGAATAACTTTCGTCGGATAGCATTTACAGTACTTGTGATTAGTGCGTTCCTATAACAACTATATACATATTCAGAAATATAACTCGATTTATATGGATGTATGCAAAGTAAATATATCAAACAGCTTGTTAATGTAAATTAAATGGTACTTAGTCGGCAAACAGGCATTTCGTGAAGCAGATGCCAATTATTTAGTCGTTCGTTTCCTGCTTGTCCTTACATATTTTTCGATATTGACGTGCAATATTGCTACAAATGCGAATATATCTTTTTCACATGGTTTCGAATAATTAAGAAACAATGTAACATGGTGTTTTTGATCTTACTTATTTTCTTTTCTGTGAAATATTTATTTTATATACTACACTAAGTGCATATGTGTGTGTAATCAAAAATCCTTTGGTAACGCAGCATACATTTAAAATAATTGTATATATTATATAATAATATTTTTACAAATATTATTATTTATAACAAAGTAGTGGTATTTATAACAAATTACACAATTACGCTAGTATTTATAACGAAATACAATAATGCGATATTACAGCATAAAAGTAAGTATAAGTTATAGTATATGCAATTTTGCTTGATAAATAACCATTTGTTGTATAAATATGCTATTGTATATTATATAAATTCGCTATTTCGGAAAAATTATTAAAAGCGATAAATATGAAAAGCAAAGAAAATCTATATTGAATAGGAAGAAGAATTGTTTCTATGTATTATCTATACATATAAATCGATTAACTGTTCAATAGAATTACATCATAGCAGTATGTCTCCCCCCCCCCTCTCTCTCTCTCTCTCTCACTGCTTCTCTATTTTTTCACAATTCTTCGAGCTTTCGAGTACACCCATTAATTGAGACAATGCAAGAGTATGCCGCGATTTCCGCTCCGCGCGGCCTCCTTTTTTCATCATTATTTTTCTCTTCGACATCTTCATCATGACGCGCGACACTACTTCTCATAATTACGGCGTAATCATACTCGATCCGCTTTTCTGGATTTTTTAAGCTAACACAAAACTGTCTCGTTCGTACAAGCAATGTTATAAAAAAAAAAAACATTACAATAGGAACGAAAGGCCAAGTTTTCCCTTCAGCTTGTCCTATTCAAGAGCATCGGACTTTTGAATCAAAAGAGAGACGAGATAAGGTACACTTTGCTATATTTTAGTTGTTATTTTCAACTATCGCATTAACACAAAATTCTAAATAAATAAATACGTCTTTTGTATAAATTCATCCTAGATTTATTTTTGAAATTAACCATTCAGTCAGACAAGTCCGGAGGCATTAATCGCAAAAACCAGAACCAACGAAATTATTTAGCTATCCCAAAGCCAATCAATCCATAGCTATGAAAAACGAACAATATTCTACGACATATACGAATACAGATTTAACAGAAATTGTTTCATTTCTGCAAAAATACATGCAACTCGACAATTTTTGTTTTAAAGAAAAATAAAAACAATTAATTTATTGAAAATTTTCAACAAATGCAACGATCGAATTAAAGCTAAAGTTGGTATCAAGGTCGTGATCAAAATTGCTATTAACTTTTTAGATCTGTTAAGCGCTTTTGTAAAAGCATAAAAATAAAAAATACAACAGTAATAATTTAAGTCATATCTTTGAATTTATCTGAAGAGGAGCGCTACAATATCTCGAATCTGCCGGCAGCTTCGCATTATATATATTCATGCAAATTTTCGAAGTGCGCGGATGCAAATTTTCACGAACGCAAGCATTGCTGGGACAGGTAAAATGCGCTGGGTTATGTAGTAGTTGTTTATTCTTTCAAGAATATCACACGAAACGATACACACGCGAGCGATGGTAAACCCCCTTGGCTTATCGTCCATGAGATTAAAGTTTAAGTTTGCAAAACAAAGGATAGAGCTTTTCAAGCGAGAGTAACGATGTGTGTATTTTTTAATTTAATAATGATTTATTGAAGAAAATAATTTACGTAATTTATCAACGCTTTAAGATTCAATTCTTATCGTTTTGAGTAAATTTGTGTAACGTAGATCAAATTCTCGATATTCATGGAGCTATGACAATTTAAAATAAAAAAAAAATAGATTCTTTAAAAACGTAAAAGAGAATATTTAACTGGTAATTATTTTTAATATTAAATTGTAAATATTTTATTTGTATTATTTATTAATAATTTTTTAATAAATAACGACTACAACTTTTTGGAAATTACTCAGAATCATATGACCTGCATATATGTCAAAGTCAAAGGCGTTAAAGCTGGATCCACTTTTGTTAATTTTTACCTATGCTATAATGTCTTTTATTACTTCATATTATTGATAAAACTATCCATTCTTTAATATAAATAAGTTTTATAAATTACAATTTTGTTTAAAATAAAATTTTAATTATTAAATATAAACTTTATTTTTATCTCTATCATATTTTATCTTCTTTAAAATTTAAAACATAAAAGCGCATTTCATTATCTATCACACTAATATATCTCAATATTAAAACCTTTTGAATATATGAAATATTTATCGTGTATAATTATTATTTAATATATATTTTCAACTTACCATTGGCTCGATGTCATCGTAGCCTAGATTGTTTAATCCAGCCATGTTGTAATCTGTACAATATAATAATTATATAAATTATTAATATTTATTTAGTATAATTATTATAATTTGTAGAGGGAAAGGAGAGATAATTATATTTCTTATTAATGACTCATCAAGTAGCGTTATTATTATTTATCCTCGAATATATTTACGAGAGACTATATATATGTTATAAATGATATAGTGCTTATAATATACTTGGTATATACATATGTCTTTGAAATACATATATATATATATATGTGTGTGTGTATAATAATAAGATATGATTAAAATATATTACAAACATTGTCATGTTAAAAATGACAATTATACCATTGTTTATATATATTCCTATAAACCATTTGTAGTCTGATTTTTGAAACAACATCTTATCATTTATAAATGTAAAATTATATACAAAGAATCTATTTCTTGCACATTATGATTTATAACAAGGATTTCTTTCTTAATTAAAAATCGATCTATTTAGCAAAAATTTCAAAAGAAGTTTATTTACCATCATCACAGTTTTTCAATTTTTAACATCGTTATAACTTTAAATTAAAATTCTATATTAAAGTAAGGCCTCCATAATAAAAATTCTAATAATAACATACATATATAAACTTTTAAAAATAAACTAGTTTAAGAAAATAGTTCATCATTAAAAGCATTGAAAAAACTACTGTAAGTTACACGCCATACCGCAACGGTTCCGATTCAGTGATACTAATTATATGACTCTCTATGGATACTGGCGCTTCCGTTAATTAATATACATATGTCCGTTTCTTTTGCATCGCTATATAATTAATTAATGTAACCATAGGCTTATGAAGAAAAGGACAATGAGATGTGATTATAACGTGAAATACAATATGGCAAAATAGTCACTCTTCTCTTTCTCTTTCGATGTCTGACATGATATTTTTGCAAAAACTTACAAAAATTATCATAATAATATATAATATTTAGTCATAATAATATATAACATTATAATATTACATTGCTGTAAATTTGTTATAAATATCAGCAATTAGTAATATTATACTAACATAACTTTATGCATGTGTTTTTAATATATAATGTTAAATTAATATATAATTTTTTTTTATATATAATTTTAAATTTTAATTCTAATATATAATGTTATAAATTATAATTTATAATATTAATTCTTAATTATTATTAACGATCGCTAGTCAGAAAAATAGGAGTAGTGGAAATGATCGACCAAAACTAGCAAATAATAAATTTATTTAAATTTCACGACGTTTCGACCATATGATTGTGGTCCTTTTCAAGTGAAACACTTTCCACTACTCCTATAATATTAATTATTAAGATTTGTAATATTGACGATGTCGTTATATTATTTACCATTAGATAACCTCATACTTACATATTTTAAGATATCTAGAGATGAATCTTGATTCTGATGCATTAAAAATAAAGTTTTATAATCTCTATATATTGATACGATACATGCGCGCGACATATGATTTATTATAGATTTTATTATAACAAGTGATATCCATTACGACAGATATCTATCTTTAAGAACCAAGGAACTTGTACGTATTGCATTATATTTTACAAACAGTTGTGCAAGCGAGATCACGAGTTCGAAACGACTGCCTTGGACTCTCACTGACTGAACACATTACGTAGTCTCAAGTCGCGATGACATGGCTTCAGAGAGTGGGGTTTTTATGCTGTGTATATATACATAGCTACACACTTTCGATATGTATATCTCTCACACGTGACCACAATTGAATACATTAACATTATGTGTATATACATTATATTTATATTTATAAGACAAGACGTAAATATATATAAATTCTACTTTTATATAAACTCTGTGATAATCACACAACACACACACACACTTCTTATATATTTATTTAAACAATTTTTATATAGCATTTATTGCAACATTATAGGAAATATTTGCACTTTATTTTCATCTTAATTTAATTGTATAATTTTCATCTTATTTTAATTTTTATTTTGATAATTATTTTACTACGTAACAAATCTTTAAATTTATTTTAACATTAAGTATATATTTATATTATATGTTTATTTAAATTGTATAATTATCTATTTGATATACTGCATTCTAAAATCTAAAACTCTACTATTTAGAAGAGACTAAAATCTATTGAAAGAGATCAGAATTCCATTTTTATCTTTTCTATTAATGTTGATATATAACTGCATCCATAAAATGACTTGCTATATAACTGCATCCATAAGATGACTTGCAATTTTACATATCCATCACATTGAATCGTGTCTGCATATACATACATATGTGTAAATGTGTATAAAATTAACTTAAATAGGTAATGTCGGACAATTATTTGCAACAATTTTATCGGCGATTTTTTAAACATTATCAGTTTCTCAAACCAAAACATTTACACTATTGCCGTCATCTCATTAGTAATGCAAATCATTTTTTAATAATACTTGCACATATTAATTATGCTTAATGAATAATAATTATTAGAATATTTTAAGAAAATATACTTGTATAATTTAATATAAGTTTATGTTATCTTAAGAATTATGAAGTGAATATATTTCAAAATAAACATAATTATGAAATAAATCTATTTAAAGACAAATACATTTGTTTTAAATATTTTTTTAAAGAGAACAAATTTAGCGATATTACATGTATTATACTAACATTTTGTCGATTATAATATGAACAACAAAAAAATTTATTAAATATATTAGAATTTTATTTGTCAAAAAAAATGTTCATAAATTTATAAAAAATTTATTTTATTTTAATAATAAATTGATTCTTTCTTGTTTTGAAATTAAAGCAATGATTTGCTAAAAAATAAATTTATCAAAGATAAATTATTTTATTTTATCATCAAATTTTAATGTTTTCTCGGCAGAATTTTTTATTTTGCCAACAGAATATTTTGTTGTCAAATATATTACTAATTAATTATAATAAAACTTAGTCTCGCTTTTATATCAAACATACAAATATAGATACAATATGCAAGATGATGATAATTTTTCATCAATATTTTTTTCTCTCTTTAACCATATTATTATTCTTTCTGTCATTTTCAAAATTTTGATATCGCGCTGTTTAGCTTCAGAATGCGGAAGCGCTTGATATCGCTATCTGCTCGTCTGTTTATCGAAAAACGATAAATTGCATGCATCATAGATTTAGATTTTTAGATGACATAAAAATATACAACATAAACGATAAACAGAGCGATAAGTAAAAACTAAGCGCATACTTGAAACCATTCGAATCATCTCCAAATCGTGCAAGTATTGTCTTTGCTAGCAGTAATTATACTACCTCCCGTATATGAAAATGCGCAAGCGAAGACATCATCGGTGTGTCCCTTTAATTGTTGAAAGCAAGAACCGTCATCTGCGGACCACAACCTGGCTGTTCTGTCCAAGGAGGCAGTTAAAAGTTGATGGCCGTTTGGACTGAAGCAAACTGTAAATATATTTGTGGGAATTTGAAGTACATTAGAAGAATATATGAATATAAAATAGTCGCGAGACATTTATATTTGCAATAAAAAATTTACCTTTTGAAACTTCTTCTCGGTGGCCTTTCATCAGTGTCAATTGTTGGAAATTGCTGCTTATATCCCAAATTCGCGCGGTAGTGTCGCTGCTAGCTGTTGCTAGTTTCTTGTCATTATTCTTGAAAGCGAGATCCAAGACTTCATCGTCATGTCCCAGCAAGGTAGCCAGGCAAGAGTTATTCATTCTCACATCCCATATTTTCGCGCTTTTATCCATCGAAGATGATGCAATTAACGAGCAATCGAAATTATAAAGGCAGTTGGACAATCCCGCACGATGTCCAATTAACGCACCCGTTCGTCTGATTGTCAGTTAGAAACATCTTTATTTTCGATCAAGTTTTATGGTTGACGTGTGAAATAAAAAAAAAACATTATTTCAAAAAAATACAATTCTATATGTAAATAGAGATAATATATAAGACTTATTGTATAATAACACTAATTAATATGAGTTTATATTAGGCAAAAAAATACAAGTAATATTACAATATTAAGAAAAAATGCAAGATTGATTCGGTAAAAATGTCAAGCAGTTATACTATAGTCTAATAATGACAATTATATTATTTTGTATAATAAATTTTATGCGAGTCACACAAGCATTGCGTTTAAAGCATAGTATTAAGATAAGATAATATAAGATAAGAGAAAGAGAACCCACGCAAAAATTCTTGTATCCCAGATGTTCACCGTCCCATCAAAAGAACCTGATATGATCTGATTTCCATCATCATTATAATGTAGTGCAATAACTTCTGCCGTATGACCTCTTAACGTGCCCAACTCTTGACCTGTCGAATCCAAATATGTTTGTGTTTCTCATATAAAAGAAGGATACCTATGCGATATATCGGTAGCATGATATATCGGTGCTTTATTTAAAAAAAAATACCTATCTCAGATAAACTTCACTTAATTAACGAATAATTAGATAGTAAAACCAAGATACCTGATTAGTTTAATTTGTTCATTTGAAAAAAAAACATGAAAATAGAGCTTAATAATTATTTCATGAATGAACCACTATAAAATTATTCCTAGAATCAATTGCAGTTAATATTTTATTAGTGTTCTAAACTATCCAAATTGCCTTTCAAAGACAATTAAAAATTCGAAAATTTTTCCCAATAATGTACATACAGTCGCTTTTAATTTTAGCTTGTTTAATTAAAATATTGGATTGCCATTGCGATAATAATCCAGTTAATCAGTTATAAGCGCGCCCGTGTGAGGATACGTTAACTGTTTCCGTCGTTGTTCTCACATCGAGAAATAGATTCGACACTAGGCTGTGCCGCGTTCAATCGATTGCAAGCCATACGTAATATCGGCGCGTGTTTATTATGTGAGATAACACTGCAATATTTTCGATACCAGTTTCTATATGGAATATTTTTGACGTCGCGTCGATAGAGCCAGTCGCGAGCTTGCATTGCGTCGGTGAGAATTTAGCTACCACCACCTCCGCATCGTGACCCCACATAGTCGCGAGGCAGTGACCTGTCCGCGAACACCAGACTTTTGCCGTTTTATCAAAGGATCCAGTCACAATTTTGTCTCTGAAACAGTAGCGATAATAGATTCAATTCAATTACTAAACGCGTAAAAAGATTCAACTATAAAGATTCAATTCAATAACTAAAGCGCGTAAAAAGAATAATTTATCCGCTATAAATTATACGAGTACCATCTTACTATCAACGCGGATCGATATTGTCACAAACTAACTTTGATTATCGTGATTGACTTACGAAGTTGGATTGTTGAAGGAGACGGCGTAGACCACGTTCTTATGGCCTTCGAGAGTAAAAAGCTCCGTTCCACTGTCAATGTCCCAAACTTTACAAGTTCGGTCATAGCTGCCTGTCAAGCATCTGTCGATCAAACGAATGTATCGATTACATATTTTCTTTCGATAAATTAGCAATTAGTTGATGCATTTATATTTATATACTCTTGCATATATATTTATTTATTCTTAATATCAAATCGCTCTTATATCTTCTTAGTGATTTTTAATCGATTGATCAAATATTATTATTATATGTATTGGCCAATATAAATATAATGAAAACCTCATCTATTTTGTAATTTTATAAATTTTATATATATATCTTATCATCATCAGTTAAGCAACAATTTTAATAGAGTACCTTTTACCTAGCTTATCGAATGCTATATTAGTGACTGGCAAAAGATGGGTCTGTAAGGTTTTGTATTTATAATAGCGTTT
The DNA here is from genome assembly GCF_030444845.1 of Prenolepis imparis. Classification (NCBI taxonomy): domain Eukaryota; kingdom Metazoa; phylum Arthropoda; class Insecta; order Hymenoptera; family Formicidae; genus Prenolepis; species Prenolepis imparis. The sequence continues at coordinate 90,342 of NW_028141170.1, forward strand.
GGAATTTGTATCGCAAACTTTAGACTGTAGTTTCTGCAGAGTCTCGACTAACTGGTCCATTACACTTTCGGTTATTACAGGTTCAGCCGCTTTTATATTCTCCGCTAATGCTCTTATGTCCGTTCTGCGCAAAGTAAATCGTGTAATTTTCTCGCTTTACTCCAAAAACACACATCAAATATACATATAGGTATAATTCGATATTTAAATAAAAACAAAAGCGAAAATAAAGAACAATATAGTAATAGTAAATAAAATAATAGGAAATAAAATTCTCTAGTTTCTCTCTTTTCATCGTCTTTTACTCAAAAACTTTCGTAAATAATAGTGAAAGATTAATATTTTATTACTCGGCACACAAATCTAACAAATCGATCATTTTTGTTTTGATATCACCGCCTTGCGTATACTCCAATGCGAGACCTGAAACAAATTTGTATAATTAATGTTTATAAAATATTGAATTAATTCAATTTTAATAATAATATTTTAAAATACGATTTCTGTGTTTTGCTTTTTTAAAGTGTTAAATTAATATTATATATAATTCAGAAATTTTTATTAACTATCTAAACTCTAAACTATTAAAGAATAAAACATACGTACAATATTATTTTATGCATGAAGGAACAATAAGTGACACATTTATATGATCGGTTCTATTAAAATTTTGGTAATTATGAAGGAGAGGGGCTTCCTCACCGATTTGGCTGAAACTTTACAATTTTGTGTGTTTTGGTGCGCAAAACATGAATCTGTAAGTTAAAATTGTCGCTCTTAATTGGGAAAAAAGTTATCAAGTACTAAAGTTAACAGTTGCGTGTGGTTAGTATATCTGTCATACCGACATAATGTAGATGCACAGTTCAATATACCAATTATTCTCTGCTTTAAAAAAAAACTTAAATTATTATTATCTTTAATAAATATGCAGTTTTGTTGGACTGAATATGCCTACTAATATATTGAATTAAATGGTTAAAAAAATGGAAATAGAGTTTATGCTTTTTTAAAGCAGAGAATAACTCTGGTACATTGAAAAGTATTTAATAACTTTTTTCCTAATTGAGAGCGACAATTTTAACTTGTAGATTCGTGTTTTACGCACCAAAATACACAAAATTGCGAAGTTTCAACCAAATCCATGCGAAAGCCCCTCTCCTTCATAATTATCAAAATTTTTAATTTACGTTATAAATAAAATTGTTATACACTCAAGCGCATTAATATTATCTGTATTTTCGAAATAATAAATATATTTTAAGACACGTTATTTATTGATTCTGTTTATATTTTATGAAACGTGAAGCAGCTAAGCCATGCAATTAAGTATGTAAACAAAACATGTATATTTTTTGAATATTATAAATAAAAATTCGAACTTTGAATATAAACTAATCTCATTAACACACTCGACAATACGTCGTCTACTTACCTGGTGGAAAATAACGAAGCAAGAATTTTAGCAACCTCATGTGGAAATATTAATTAAAACGCGTTCACTGTTTCAAACAGGGTTGCGGATCACTACTATCTGATAAGGGATGAGGCACCCTCAATTATAAAATTCAATTATAAAATGTGATCACGCGTCAAAAATTACAAGCTATCACGAAAGCGCGTTTTCTCTGCATCAACTCTCCGGATCAGTCAGAGCTGTCAAAACCGCATTTCGTTCATGCGTGCATGCGTGCGTGCATGTCAGTCAAACACGTTGTCTTCTAAAAATGATCGTGCGTTGCTTAGCACCAGAGATTGCGCGGTTGTCAAGGTTTGTTTGATCAATTTCAAACACTATATTTACTAAAATCCATAGTAAATTATGTAATAAAAATAGGTCTAATAATTATTATGCCTTTGATTGTTAAGCTATGTATATGTTTCGATATACACTATACCCGTAAAATTTATATAATCACCTTATGTTATATTCATCTTACGTATATTATAGATTTTCTGTGCTTATAATGTATGTATACGTATATCGAAACATAACCAATATCTATTATAATTTTAAATAGAAAAATTAGTAATAAAAGTAATATATATGTTTTATTATTTTATATTTTACACACATACACACACACACACACACACACACACTTAAAATGATGCTTGGAATAATAATATTATTTTGAATAGATAATTTTGTAAAGGTCAAATTTAGAATTTTTTAAATATGAACTCATTTTTGTTGCCTTTGCATAAAATGTAAATTGCAATTAGTAGCTATATATTTTTTCTTAACACAATAACTATATGCTTTCTTTATACCAATTGATTTCTGTCATTATTTTGTGTATAAAAAATATATTGAGATAAGATTGTTGAAAAATGAATATAATAAAGATTATTGAAAAATGAAACATTTTACGAGATATTTCATTAGTTCATGTAAGATCATGTAAGATTATATATACAAACTCTAAAGTATAATATATCTCGTAATATTCACTTTTTAGCCATCCTACCCTTATAACTTCTTATACCGAATATTTCGAGGAATCGATTTATATAAAAAGATAGTGTTGTTCCATTTAAGAAAATATGTGTTGACTTCTAAATAACTTTGAAAAACGCCACCCAAAAACAATTCTAAATTACAATATTATGTCCCCCTTTAAACTTTACAACTTTTATATGTGAATTATTTTTCCCAAAAACATTTAAGATAATCGACTATATCACTTAAAATGAGAAACTACCCTATTGTACATGCAGGATGTTTACAAAATACTTGAATAAACTTCTAGGGCATATTTCTCATGTCAAAATAAAGAAAATAGTTTATATATAAATATACTCATGATTAAAAATATGAATAGTTCCAAAGTTACAGTAAAACAAAGTTTATGTTAACATTATTATTAAATAATCAAGTAAGCACTTAACTCAAAAGAAATACACAAAATGGCCGCCATTTGTGTAAAAATACCAGCCAAATTTGTATCTATGGGGACATTTTTAAAACGTCTAGTATATATTATTTACAATCTATTGATAACGAAAAATGCTACGTCAATGCTTTCGTGACATGAAATGGTCTGGGAACCTTTATTATATTGAAATGGTTTGATAATCTTTGCTCCGGTTTTGTCTTTAGTCAAATGGCGGCAATTTTAAGCATTCTTTAGTTAAGAGTATTTATGATTATTTAATAATAATATTAACATAAACTTTATTTTACTATAACTTCGTAACCGCATTCATTTTTTACTATATAGATATAGATATATGTAAACTTTTTTCTTTATTTTGACGTGAAGAATATCGTTTTAGTTTTTTTAAGTATTTCGTAAACACCCTGTATATTATACATATATATTATTAATTAATTCTGTCAAATTAGAAATTGCTACTTTTGCATTACTGTTAACAGTTTATAATATATTGCTGCAATCCAATTTATGTATATGTTCTGCCCAGTTTTACATATAGCTGCCCTTGCATCTTTTAGCTGTTAGAGCGGTTTAGTATAATATACATATTCATATATATATATATATATTTTTTTTTTTTTTTATAGTACGGATGTACTTCTATAACATAAATACTGAAATTTGTTTCTCAATATTGGTATGTAACTCTGAAGCCAGAACTTCGTGCGAGGTCTTCAAAATCAATTCGAAATTTGTTCGTCACTCTTGGCAGAACCTTATATTTATTATATTCTAGATTTAGATCCCTTATTGGAATTCAAACTGCATATTAAACATTTGCAATCTTTCGCTTTTATGGAAAGCAATAAATTGATTGGCTATCGTGTCACTTTTTATCGTGCTTATATGCGATATAAATTGCACGTATATGTATAGAATAGGTACTTCTAAACACTTTTGATCTTATGAATCGTTCTTTGTAGGTTTTATATGCGTTTGTGGAGGAGATTTAAATACGAGATAGTTATGAGATGTACTTTAGAATGTACTTATATAATATTCGAATAAACGTGATATTGATAAGTTTAGTATATTTTGAGAATACATGAGAAATATCAAGTACTAATAAGTTTTTGTGCAACAAATTTTTGTAGACAAATATATTAAAACAATATCTTTTTATAATTTTTTGTATAATTTTGTAAACATGCGCCTTTTTTTATCTATTTTTAAAAAATAATTTGTTAACAAGAAATTATGTACATCTTTTTGTTAAAAGAAATACATTTATTTTGTCACATGTACAAAACAGTATAAAAATTTTTTTTTTTAATTAAATATAAATTTTTAATAATTAAATTCTGAAATTATATAACACTTTTTGGATATCATACAAAATGTGGTATATTCAAATATTTAATCGCTTAAATTATTTCTCCAATATTTTAAAGAAATATTCAACCTGAAAAAAATCGAATATGTATAAATTATACAAGATATGTGGCAAAAATGATTAAAGCTTTAAATACCTCTAATACACCGTCTTCCGGCAAGTCAGAACAATGTATAGCGTTTTGTACTTTTGTTTTCCCATATTTGGCTCTAAGCGTATTCGGTTTGATTTGTCGTGCAATGTCCTATCGAATATTTATAATATTGAGCAAAGTAATTAAGCAATAATAAGCAAAATAATAACATACCGGATCCATTGGACCACAGAAATTCCTAAAATCAGCAACAATGTTGAAATCCTCATTTTTATGTGTGGGTGTGTGACTTACTTCTATAACAATACATGGACCAGACTGTAATTCAACTACCATTGCCTATAAAAATATTTATGAATGCTTTCTTTTTCAGAAATTATTTGTATAATGTAAATGTAAAATGCATGCGAAAACATACAGCATACTCGGAAAGCACGCCTTTATAAATTTCTAGAAATTCTTCAGAATTAATTAGATTAATATGAAATTGTTGTACTGCAGTAATGATATAGCCTGCTTTTTGAATATCATCAATAATGGGACCTATATAAGATTAATTTATAAAAATATGTATCATGTCAAATATAGTGTGCTACAAAGATTAACATGAGAATTTCATTACTTAGATCTTAGATCCATTACTTATATAGATTTCATTCCATTACTTTTACATTACTACACAATGATATATGTATATTGATAAAACATTCAATTTACCAACAAGCTTTGCTTGTACAGCATGTGGCTTGATAATACAACAGGTACAATTTTGAAGAACTGTACAAGTTTTTGGTCCTTTATTTTTATTTTTTAAATCGGGAAAGAAGTATTGCAATTCCTAAAAATATTATACCAGATACCAAATCACAAATCAAAATATACATTCTTGGGTTATAAACTGTATATTAAAATTCATACTTGCATTGCCATTTCAATGTTCTTAGATCCATACATAGAATTATATATTTCATTTTTTCCACAAGTTCTTAATAAAGATGTCGTTGTTGAATAAGCATTACAATTTTCTGAGCCTACTAATTCTTGCCATTTCGCTATACTATTTTCTCCTAATAGCTCCAAACCAACAACAGGGCCAGAGGTAAGATAATTTATCACAGACCTAAATAAATTTGTCATTATAGTGTATATATGTATACAGGGCGGGCCAAAAGTCTAGATACAATCGAATATCTCGTAAGCAATTTTAGAAAGAAATGTTTCAAATAAAAATTGTAGGGTTTAAAAATATATCTATTTACAGATCTTGTCACTTTGACCTTGGGTGGCGTTGCCAAAGTCAGGGCAAGATCATCTTGAATTTCTGTTGAATATGTTGAAAACGAAAAGATAGTTGTTTTAAAAAAATATGTAACTGTTAGTTGCAAATTACATATTTTTCTTAAAAACAACTATCTGTCTTCTTTACATCTATCGATTTCTCTCATTATTTTGAACATAAAAGTATTAAGATAGAATTAGAAAATGAATATTAGAAAATGAATATTTTACGAGATATTTCATGAGATATTTCACGAGAGATTTATATAAAATTATGTCAAATTAAAATATAAAATATCTAATAAACTATTCACTTTTTGACCATCCTACTCTTATAACATTTTATACAGAATATTGCGAGAAATCGATTTATATAAAAAATTATAGTTGTTCCATTTAAAACATTCAAGATGATCTTGCCCTGACTTTGGCAACGCCACCCAAGGTCAAAGTGACAAGATCTGTGAATAGATATATTTTTAAACCCTACACTTTTTATTTGAAACATTTCTTTCTAAAATGCATTGTTTACGAGATATTCGACTGTACACCCCTATTTATTTAGTTTCTAGTTGGATTATATATTTCAACTTACATCTTATCAGTTGCATCTTTTATAAAATTACAATCTGTAACTTCAGTTGCAGTTAATAGCATCATTTTCATATTTGTAATTTGAAAATCGTGATTTGTAATATCTTTTATTACTTCACCCATTTTATCAATAATATCTGGTTTCAAAAGTACAAAAAGTCTAGAAAAATAAAATTATCTTCATGCAACAAAAAATTTATATGATAAACCATAAAATTATAAAAAATAAAAAATAAATCCTTTACATTACTTTTGTAGTTGCATTTCTAATTTGATTTTAGTATAACTATCCGCATAATCCATAATTTTTATACATCTTGAAAATATTGTTACTACAGCTCCAATATAAAAATCTTTAGCTTTAATGCCTTCACATTTTGTCCTTTTTAAGAAGATTTTCCTTGTTTTTAAGTCAAACTATAAAATATATGGATTATATAAATAACTTTTTTTCTGCAAATTAATTTGTATTAATTTGATACATACCAATTCAATAGTGTTATTAGACGGATAATAATATAGATAAAATTTTTTCAATATGCAAGCAACTTTGTCATACCATTCAGCTTCAAATACATATCTGTTGCTGTAATCTGTAGACATCTTGAAACAACTTCTGTATACTATAATGATATATTGTTATTAATAACATGTCAAAAATCTTAAAAGCATTTCATAGAAATCACAAATAGATTATAACTTACATTATATACTTACTATACTTATACTTGTAATAATATGAATAATCTTGATTGGGACAATAAAATTTTATTTATTTCATACATATATAATGATATTATGTTCAAAAGAATGTCTGAAACAATAGAAAGATAAAGAAACCGTATAATATAATGAAATGACAGACCATGGAGTTAGGAATAAATATCTGGACGGAGCCTTATTTGCCAAGGGGGTTCAAGCCTAAGAAATGAGGAGAATGAAAGCTAGTACCACGGATATCAACGCAACCATACGATGGCGGTCGATAAAGCGGTTAATGCCACGGTGCATGGCTAGTTTCACGAGAAAGCATGTCTTGAGGAACGGAAAATCGTTAAAATGACGCCGCATTCCATGAAATTAGAAGAGTCAACCTCAAAGAATAAAGAGTAAAGAAAGGAGCATTTGCCCGAAAAAGTGGAGCCAGAACCGTACAAACTATGACATCATAATTATTTGTGTGTTGCACTCGCTTCACGCACTATTTTACACACCATTAACATATTCTTATATTCATGAAATGACGTGAGTCCGCTATCACGAACAAAGTATGACGTAGTTGGTATCACCCCCCACTCTCAAAAATTCAGCAAATGCTATTTCCTTTATTCTTTATTCTATGGTCAACATATATTGATGTGAACAAGATGGCTGCCACGGGTTTTCTCCTCACCCCTCAGGCTTCAAACCCCTCGTCTAAAAGGGGTACCTTACACTTTGTCCAGATATTTCCCATGTCCATGCGTTTGATTGACCAATCAGGACAAAGGAAATTTTTGATGGTTTTTTTTACTAGTTGCTAGCGTATTAGCATTTGCTATAGTAATTAGTGATAAAAGAAGCATCATAAACTAAGAGCTTTACGATTACAATTAAATAAACGGTTACGATTAAAGAAAAATTCAAGAAAATATACATAAATATATTAAATATAAATTGTTAATAACATATCCCGGCAAAAAATTTTTTATACAAAATTATACATATATAAAATATGTCCATATACTAATAATTAGTTATATTTATATACATATATATAATGAGATATAATTATATATATATTTTTGAAGTATATTTTAAATTTGCAATTATTTAACTATGGACTTCTCATGATTGATCTTATGACAAATTTGTCAATCTATTCATCAGTTGACTTAAAAAGAGTTAGTAATATGTTTTATGTATGTCGCTATACATGTGGCTATACTATATCTATCTCCAATTTCAAAGAACTATAAGATTTACCGCAGATAATAACGGCATATTGATGTGTGTCAAGGATTTAGATGATAGTTTATTGAGATTCGTATTCGCATCGTATATTAAGTCAAACAAAAAATAAAAGAGAAAGGAAAAGACCTAGAATGATCCATGCGATATGTTTATTGTTATATATAATAATATGTTTATTGTTATATGTTTCTCAGAAGAAAGGATTATACATTCATCAGATTTCATCAGATTAATTTAAAATAACGCTCAATATGTATTAAAATGTTAAAACAATTTATCATAAAGCGAGCAAGTTTATTTTAAAAATTATATATAATATAAAATCAAATTTATTACATATGATACTATAACCTTAAAAACAATATACGATGAAAAAGCAAAATAATGATTGTACAACTGCCGAAAGATTATAATATATAATTACTATACATGTATACATAACGTGTATGTATACATACATCTGTATGGCTATAAATCATTGTAATATAAATAATAAAAGATAAATTATACACACATAAATCTGTTAACAATTTGCACAGTTGTATTTCATATTATAGTATTTTAAAGTTAAATTATTATTATATTTTATTATATATTATTTGCTAGACGATTGTTTCTACAAAGCAATAACAAAAATTATTTCAAAGTTAAAAATATTTATATTATATATTCTGTTTCTATATATAAATATATACACGAATAAAATATTGTCGAAGTAAATATTTATGTTTTAGCAACCTCGTGAACCGATGCGTCGTATTTACAATTCGAAAGGCAACTATGTTGCTCTATTGCGCGCTTCTTCTCAGTTCATCAGTGTGACTTGTCCTAAAGTGTCAGTATTAGAGTTGACATCACACCGTACGGATCCATTTTAGTAATTTTTAAAAATCCGTTTATCTCTCCTGTGATATTCGATATTACAATACAATTTAATATTAAAAAGGTATACAATTTTTCTCTCTTTTACTAATTTTTCTTATTTTGCTATTCATTGTAACTTTTTTGTGAATGTGCTTTAAATTTTTAGGTCAAGAATTAAAGTTTGTTTTAGATAATTTATAATCCGCAACAAAAGATTCAAGAAATCTATTATTTATAATTTTGTGCTATATATTTTAATATACTCGGCCAAACAAATGCGGTACACACTTAAAAAGTAGTAAAAATTTGTGAAAGTTTAAGAATTTATAACTCAGCTAATAATTATGATATCGAGATGTTTAAAAAACGAAAATAAAGCTTGAAGTCTGTAGTTTGAGAAAATTTCAGTGCCGATTACGTGGAATGATCAGTTTTGCAATGACAAATAACAGAGTGAGAACCTGCAAAACTGATAAATAGAAGGTCCTCTTTCCTGAATTGCATAGCGTAAATCAGTTGACGTAGCTCAATGGGATAAAAAGCACGTGAAAATTCAAACTTTTCTCTTTAAAATGCGCTTCGGCGGAACTCGGTACGATAATTTTTCGCTGAGTTATCTTAATTTGAAAAAATCGATTTTTGAACGACAAATTATGATTTAAAATGTGTATCTGCTATCTTTATCAAATTGAATCGTTGCAATTCTATTCAAGAATGTTGCATTGAATGCGGGATGTTTAGAAGCGATGCAAATCGTGCCGGGCATCTCGCGCAAACAAAGTCCGAATAGAAGAAAAAAAGACAAAGAGAAAAAAAAAAGAAATAAGAAAAGAACAAAAGAAAATAAAACAGTCACATTGTTTAAAATCACATCTGTGTGTTTTTTCTTTTTGTCTTTTTTTTACGCGGGAAAATCCACTAAAGTATAATAAGTATAATTAAAACAACATTGGTCTTCTCTTTCAATATTGATGAACAACTAGCAATTTTACTAATTATAGTATTCCTCGCGCGTAATCCGCAATGCAAATGGAGCAATGCGATAGTATTCTCTCCATACTAATGCAATGCGATTATACTACAGCTAAAAAAAACAATAATAATATCAATTAAGTTTTTAAATATTTTTTTTACAATAAACCATCAAATAACATTTACCAACATCAAATATTTTTTTGACAATAAATATTTTATATATTTAATTATAGTTAAGGAAATTTGTTTCATAAATTTATTTTAACGAGAAGAAGTTGATTTTGATGTATGTATGTTACAAAATAAGGTAATATGTATTACAAGGTAGTTGTAAAACCGTTATGTAAGAAACATGATGAAACATTCACATCGACACGGTATTTGCTGCTATCGTATTATGGGACATGGTTATTGCATATATTTCTATAATGAGAGAAAAAATTACAAGTTATCGCTTAAATTATTTACAAAAGTATTATTTTATAATTAAATAGAAATTGTGTTACGCACAAAATTCGTTTTAAAAAAATTATTAATAGTAATGCATCATTATAATAACATAATAAAAAATTATTTTAAGAAATATCAAAAATTTTTTTAATGGCAGAGAGGGAGAATGAGAATGCACATGATTTATGTTACAAAAATATGCACAATACAAACTGAATACTCCAGTTAGATTAATTGATTTTGATTTAATTCAGAAACGTACAAAATACGTTCAAGATGATAATGTTCAAGACTTTCTTCAGAAGAATAAGCAAAGATTTCCATCAAAAAGAGTTGATGCCATTGAAGTTAATATTTTTTATGCAAGCATCTAGTAAGTAATTACTAAAAATTTTTGCAATTTTTTAGATTTAACAACATACATTCTTTTTATTTTGCTTTTGTTTTAAGTATATTATGTATAATAAAATAATTCAATATAATTCAATAATTCAATCATAAAATTAAAAATAAATAAAGTTTCGCTAAAATACTTTTAACATAACAAATTTTATTCATGATTTTGTTTCTTTAGCACTTTATGTGTTGTATCCATATTTGACTATACACATGAGAGAACTGGGAATAAACATAGAAGAAACTGCGATAATGAGTTCCATCATTCCTCTTGTGGCTGTGGTGATGCCGCCGCTTGCCGGTATGTTAGCCGATCAAATAGGAAATTTCAGAGTGAGTTAACTAATTTCCGTAATACTAAATATATCAATATGTACATATATAAGCAAGAAACTTTCTTTAACACAGAGATTATTCTAGATTAGCGTAATGTGAAATTATTTGAATTGATGTGTTTTTATCGTCGCGTGCATTTACTTCTGCATTATTTTACCTTTCTATATTGACATACATATATAGAGAATATTAATAAGATATTTGGCAATTATTTTCTGACAGATTCTACTATCGATATTTTCCGTATTTGGAGGTTTAGCAGCATTGTTATTACTACTAGTGCCAACTGGCAGGATGATAGTAAATTTTCCCGAGAATATAATCATGGAGTTCGGTTGTCAAAGTAAAAGCGATTCCCTATTATATACAATGAGCCAGATTCATCCGTGCGAGACGAAATTAGATTCAGAAATCGTTATAAGAATAGAAAGTTGTGGGTAAGTTAAAAATTGCAATTATATTAGGCATCAAAAACTTATACGTACTTTTAGATATTCGTGTTCTTCCTTCTGGATTCAAATCACATCACAAACGCGCGCGCGCAGCATAAAAAGATAGTATTATCGCGAATAGTAATCTTCTACCACATCACGACAAAAACTTTAACACAATTACATAATGTAAAATACCAGACTTCTGTGTCTTCCTGTTTACTTCTCTTTAACTCAACAACTTAATTTTCAGTGAAACAAATTATTTCTCATGACTCTATATATTATCTTGCTAATGACATTTCAATAACAGAAAAATTATTTAACATTTACCGAATTAAAATGATGACATTTTAATCGGTTTCTTCCAGACCATCTCTGTTTAAAATTATACAGTACAAACATTTAAATATTAATATATATACATATATATTTTTTTTTTGCTCATAACAGATTCGTGTGTCACGTGGAAACAAGCAACGAAACAGATCAAAAGATTCTAAAATCGAGACTTTATACAGTCAGACGTTTCAATTTTCAGACTGGTGAAAATACTTCATACAAATACATTCCTACGCAGAGTGACTTGTCAACGGTACGTTATGCATTGAACGTACATTAACAAATTATCTTTTATTTTATTGAATAGAAATATGATACTTAATATCAAAAATAAGCGGTGAGCAAATTAAATATTGTATGCTGGTCATAATAGGAGCACAATGTGTATATTATTTAATTTTCTAATTAATTTTTTTTTTTTTTTGTACATATATAATATTATTTACTAGTTTAATAAAAAATATTTAAAGAAGAATTTTATTCCATAAAAACATTTTATAAAGAAAAGTATTAAGTGCTATATATTTATTTATTTATTTAGACAGAAATTTGCACACAACCTAGAATTTTAATAATAAAATTTTACCATCGCTGTGACACGATTCTTCGTATTTGGCGCATACTACTTCCGAGAACTTATAGCGAATTTGATTTGGATATACTAGTACGCACTGATGCACATTATAGGCTGTTACATACAGTAACATAAAAGTAATTAAAACAGTAAGCTAATTAATATTACAAGTTATTATCGTTATTTATGTTGAATAACATTAATAATAAATATAATAACTTGCAGTTATCTTACTGTTTTTATTACTTATTGTAAATTTGTATGACAGCCTTTTCTAGATATGTTATGTTTCTCGCGCGCAATAAAATATGGTGAAATTTTACATAGTAAGAAGAAGTATACATATTCAGTGTATATTCCTCCTTAATGATTTTGACATTATTATTTTGGCATCAGATAATGTTCTAGAATGGACCTAACTTCGTATTTAAAATTAAAAACTTATATGCAACTATGTATTGTGTAATTACAGATTTTGTTTGGGGGTTTTGTTATGGGTTCAAGTGAGTTTACATCCATGTGCTAAGAGAGGTCTATTTCATCATACATTACCCAATATTAAAAGTGGGTAATATGAATAATAGATTTCTCTTAGCATGGATGCAAATCCACTTGAAACCATATATACATATATTTATAGATATCAGTTGTTATTTTATTTTTTGTCGGTTTTTATTTTTTATTTCCTAAGATCATAATAATAAATATCCAAATATTTATTTCTTAATATCTTTTTAATAAACATTTTTTTAATAATATTTTTAATAAGCGACTCTTTTAAAAATTAATCAAAATCGTGATCTGGACAATGTACATATTACATATGTGAAGTCCAAAATCACTAGAAGAGAAAGGAAAAAGAAAGGGGATACATTAATGAGAAAATTTATCTAAAATAATATATGCTATTAAGAAATATCATTGTATTTTAAAATTTTCAGAGTATTAGTCAGCATAAAGATATGAAAGAGCATCGACAATTAAAAAATAATGAGTTTTTTAAAACTGCCATTAGACGTATCTCAAAAACTCACTATTTTTTTCCAACTGATCAGCTACTTTCATTTTCATGTATTCCGAAATGCGTCCAAGATATTGATAACTTTACCGAAACATTGCATGGAATATGCAAAAGTGTGTGCGCTTTTGGTTATTTAATCAAGGTATAAGTAAGAAAAATAATATATAGGTATCATAACATAATATGACATTTGTGTATATTATTTAAATACATCCAAAGCAAGACAATATTATAAGAATTGTTTGAAATCTTTATTTTTGTATTTTAATCTTTTTTTAAATTAAAAAAAAACGAATGTTAAAAATATTAAATATTGTACTTAATCCTTTTAAAAGAACGATAAGATTATGTAAAGTCATTTTTTAGAATAATATCAACCAAACGATAAATTATCATACGTATAAATCAAAAATTAAAAGTTTAAAATCGGACGAAGAGGATTTACGACAAGAACGACAAAGATACTTAGCAGAAGAAATATCCTGGGCAGGAGAAGACTTTCAAAAGATTACTTGTGATAATTCAGATTATATAAATGATCAGGTCACGATAGATGTGCAGCTTTATGATCATGATACAAATCTAAAAACAGTTACGCAAGTCCTAAGCACAAATAAATGCAACAAGAAATGTATAGTTACTGTACCCCGTAAAGCAATGTGCTCCAATATGAACACAGAAATTGAATATAATGTAAGCTTGACATTCTGGCTTTATCTCATTATTAGAGTATTTATAGGTTAGTATAAATTTCAACGTTTTGACTTTTTTAAAATAATTGTAATAAAAACCTTCAATTATTATATAATATTATCATAATATTATATTTTAAATGTAATAAACTTTATAATATATTAGTAAAGAATGATCAAGATAGTTTTTTGTTTTAGGTATTATTAGTGGTACAACGTTTGCTATGTTTGAAGGTGCTGTTATAGCGATATTACGAGAACAGAAAGCAGATTATGGTTTTCAAAAAATTTATGGTAATATAGGAGGAATGATTTCTTCACCTTTATCAGGTCTTCTTATAGATTATGTCAGCAAAGATAAAGGATATACTGATTTTAGGTTAATAAATTGATCTTAATACACCGGATATCTCGCAACTGTTGAAAAAAGAAGTCATTTTATATGCAAAAATAAATTAAAAATATAAAATAAAAAATTTCATGTACTTTTCAGGCCAGCATTCTATTTATACGCGGCATTGAAACTCGCATCAGGTGTTTCTATGTTGCTGATTAATTTAGAATTTAAAGCACCTGCTAGGAATGTTGTACATGATGTTTTTCTTGTTCTGAAAAACATCGAAACTGCTGCACTCTTCCTTGCTTGCTTTGTTCTCGGTAAGTTATCGAATTATAATATTTAATAGTTTTAATTTTTTTTATCAGCATATTTTCAATAAATAATTCAAAGAAATATGGGACCTAACGATAAGAAATGTTTCAATAGGTACCGCTTGGGGATATATCGAATCGTTTCTTTTCTGGTTAATCCAAGACTTAGGAGGATCTAGTTCACTTATGGGTATCACCGTAACAGTCGGTGGTATCGCTGGCATACCATTATTAGCGCTTTCGGGACCAATAATATCGAAGATTGGTCATGCGAATGTGCTTTTCATAGGATTTGTGTTTTATGCTGTCAGACTTTGTGGTGAATATGATTTGAAATAATTGATAAAATAAACATAGACACGTATGTTTAGAAGTAGATATAATGAAATACTTTTCTTGTGCAGGTTATTCCTTAATTTATGATCCTTGGTTAACACTAATCTTTGAGGCATTAGAATCAGTTACAACATCTCTCAGTTTCACTGCAGCTGTTACTTACGCGGCAAAATTATCGACTATATCTACCGACAGCTCGATACAAGGATTACTTGGTGGTGTCTATTACGGAGTCGGTATGAAAATTCATTCAATTGTTAAACATTTTTGATAAATAATATAATAAAAGTAAATCACTTTAAAATTTTTCTACTTTTTAATTTTAAATATAACATATCCTAATAATCAGTGAGATGTATTTTTTCGCAATATCTACCGAAAAATTTCTTTATTGATTTATTGATTTTGATATTTATAGGCAAAGGGTCTGGAAGCTTGATCGGTGGTTATCTAATGAAAACTTTTGGTACTAGACCGACTTATAAAATTTTTGCTGTAGTAACCTTAGTGACTGGCATAATATATTTGATATTTAATATGACTTATCTAAGGAAACGATCTCAGCTCGAAGGTAACGATATCGTGAAGAAGAAATCAAAAAATATCGATTCGCAGAATAATTTTGATAAGCGTGAAAATGATATCCATCTCGATGAAAAACTACAAGACGAACGAATAAAGGAGGACAAAAGTAATTCGATGGAAAATAATGGTTTAAATAATAGAGAATTTTCGAAAGAATTACAAGATAATAAGTTGTCGATAAAAACAAATAAACAAAGTTTGCAGAGTGAAGCTATTGAAAACACTAAAAACTAGCTAGTGAAATAAAATTAAATTAAATTAAAATAACGTAACAAATTAATAACACAAACAACAATTTTAACATATGTTTCAAATAAAAAAGCAAAATATGAACAATAATTAAATAATTATGTTTAAATAAAAAAATTATTAAATAATTTATTTAAAATTTAGGTTAATAAAATTATTAACCTAAATTTTAAATAAAGTAGACAGATGACAAATTATACTATAAATTATAAATTAAGTGTATTCCTAATTTAAGCGGTAGTCAATTTAGAAATTTGATGCAAAAAAACAGTGTAAATAGCTTTAAAAACACACACACACTCAGTTTTTTTATGACAAATAAACTTAAAGTTTAAGAATTACATAATTCAAAAAAGTCAAAAAAGATATAAGTTTTTAATGTTTTTGTTTATAATATTTACTATATAAAAAAGATTTCAAAGATTTTAAAAGTATATTTTATGCAATAATAGTCGCAAGATCAAGATAATTCGAACCTCTTTTTATGCATATTTATCAATATATTTTTTTGATAAATGTTATATGTAATATAATGTATTGTTGTAATATGAATGTTATACGTAATATAATGTATGTTTTTGCATTAAAATAAATTCTTTAAAACCTTAATATAATTTAAGAAAATAAAAATATATAAAACAATCACATTACATATACTGTACATAAGATATACATACAATATTTTTCTATGGAATTTTATCATCATTTAGAAATATATCGAGATTATATTCTCTTTCTTGACATCGATAATGACAATTGCTTTATTTGTTACGTACAAATACAAATACTTTCATAACGGAATGTTATGATTTGTAAATTAAATTAGAGCGATTTTGTCAAGCGACATTTCTGCTGTTTAGCACGACTGCACTGGCTGGATATGTTTTGTCTGTGAGACTGTCGAAACATATGTATATATACATACATATATAGTATATATACATAATATGTGTACATACATATGTATATATAGTCTCAGAGATGAAACGTGTGTGTGTGTGTGTGTGTGTGTGTGTTTATGTTTGTGTGTAATTGTAAAATAATGCTTTAATATTATGAGCATCAACATTGTGCAATCTCGCATCGTTTTGCTGAGAATAATGTGTAATCACAAAGATATTATCTACAATAATATAAACTTATACAAGAAACAAAAGGATCCAAATGTTGTCTGCAATAATGCTAAATGCACACAGACAGTACATTTCCGACTGCTCAAATAGTAGTTACAGTTATAAGTCTATATAGAGGACATTCGCTTCAGGATCACAGTCATTCATTTTCAACTATCGGCAAGTATGTTACGTATTTTAACTTTGGTTCTCTTCCTATACTTGTCTTCTGTTACAATGTCATCGGAAATAATGTCATACGCAAGAGTATCGAAGAACGGACAATTAGCGAGAAGCTCTTACGGTTCTTCCCAGTGGATCACTAGGTACATACATACATTATATACATCAATACCAATTTCAATACTACTACTGGTAGTCAAATAAAATTAGATTTTTTTTATTATTTTTTTTATAAGGATTAAATATCTCAAGCAACATTTGTGCACTTAGGCTATCAATGAAAAACAATAGGAGCGTGGAAAACGAAAATAAAGAGAGAAGTATAACCGATGTTGTTATCACAGTATCACCTGTTTACATGCCAACCAGGGTTCCAAAATTAAAGAAAGGGGAAGCGGTTGATTATTCAATCACTCCAAAGTAAAAATTAAAGTATTAAAATGCGAATATAACAGTAAAAAAACTTGTTTCAATAATTTATTATTATTATTATTATTGTTGTTGTTGTTGTTATATTTATGTGTAGATATTCTACGCTGGATAATGACATGATAGCCAAACTAGATGCTACGGCAGGCAAAAAATTAATTCAACATCGATTTCATCCACCTGCAATTTTCGAACATAACGTCGCGCATGCAAATAAAAAACCACAGAAAGAAACATCAGAAAATTCCTTAACGGTAAATTCATCTACTTTTCTCGGTCCAATCTTCTCTGGTATGTACGAATACAGTCCATCAAAATTTCTTGATGATGAATCACTGATACCTAAACCAATGATTAGCAAATATCCATCTACGGATGATAAAAAGGTATGTAAATATAACATTTTATATCAATATCTATAATTATTCTTAATAAATAAATCAATAAGCTTGCTTACTATTTTTCTATTATAGTTAATATGTATTATTATATTATAACTGTATACTATATAATATAATATTAATATTATTATAATATCCTTAATATAATGGAGTCAAACAATCTCTCGATTCTTAAAAACAATTTCGGTTTTTTTCTCTTAGTTTTTACATTTATATTCTAATAACAATATAATATGCATCACATAATAAAAACATTGCTTTATATGCATGGCATTTTCATTCTAAGCATGTGGAGTTGAGTGGCAAATGTAAAACAGGAAGCAAAGCATAGAAAGAAAATGTCATTATGAACATTAAGAACTATAGAAGATTGAGAATATAAATGTTAAAAATAAATATATTAAGAATATGGAATATGGAGATTCTGTAGTGTATATTGAAATACGCTTCTTGTAATATACTTATTAAATATTTTTTATATATATAATTTAAGTTTTATAGATTCTAGATTCCTATAAATCACCACCGAACAAGTACCACACCGAGCAGGAAAGTGACTATCTTAATTATGACAGTGCTTCTTCGTATGAAAATGACGAACTTGGATCAAAGCCCGTGAAATTTGTCAACTATTATGAATATTCACCATCATTTACGGAGAAAGATCCATATGAACACGATTTTCATCATGACTTAATATATGAAAACGCACCTGAATATCATCATCACGAGTCCACAACGGAAGAACCAGAAATGAATGATCAGCGACTCGATAAAAGACCATATTCGTATTATTTTATAGGCAAAAAGCTTTGGTATATACCTCTATATTTTAGCATTTATTTTATCATATACATAGCTGCGCTTGTATTAAAAAGCATCGCTAGACACAAGATCAACTTCCCGGCTCATTTAGCAGAGGCTGCAACACATAAAAGAAGCGATTCGAATGAAGGATGGTGGTCTTTTACTGAAAAAATACTTGAAGAGATAGAACGATTCGCCGAAACATAAAAATTCAAAAGACTAATGAATTACCAGTGAAAAAGTCCCGAAAAAGCACCATTGCATGTGTGAATAATTGCTGTTTTCTCTTCCTAAAAAGAAAAAAAGTGTATTAAAAATATATTTGAAAACTTTTAAATAAAACTAACAGAAGAACAATTGATTTAAATTAGTTTATAAAATGTAAAATGTATCATTAAGATAATGTTTGTCATTGCGACTATAATTGATAAATATCCAATAATTTTGTTTATTATGTGTATATTATACATAATGTATACATATAACTTATGACATTTTAGATTATGTTAATTAATGACGTGTTAAGTAATGTGATTAATTATCTAAAATAAATTTATCTTGTTTAGTTTTAAGTTAATATTTATATTTTGAGATAAATTGCAGAAAAAGAAAGAGATAAAGAAAAGAAAATTGTACTTATAACTACGATACAGTCGTTTTTATTATTTCCATTTCTATTATTTTTTCATTTTAATTGATTTGCTGTTTATTTGTTTAATTATTTATTCACAAATATACAAAGTACTAATAACTTTGCATTTGATAATTAATTTTTTGTTAACACAACGGTACGTTTCAGATTTTTAAATCTTTTATCTTTTTTCACAGATTATTATAAAAAGAAACTGTTAAATAATCGGATAATTTAAATTATGTGAAATTATATGATTCTTTTAGATTCCCGATTTCCCTCCAAATTCCTGATTTCTTAAATTTCTTAGGATCATTCGAATTCTCGGTTCTTTAAGCTTTTGTCATATAATGCGCGCATATAATACTACATCAAATATTTCAACACGCTGTTAAAATAATTTATGTAAACAGTATATATACAGATGGAATAAAAAATTATTACAATATAGGGGCAAGATTTATCATCGATCTAGAATATTTCATTTCAAAGAAATTGAAATTAAAAATATGCTAATAAGAAAGATCTGAATGGTTATAATAAATATATTTCGATCCGATTTATTTCCTGATATATTTCATTGATTTTTAAAAATTGAAATTAATAGTCATAAGTATGTAGCAAATTTTAAATAACACATATAGCAGCGTGTAACTAATAATTGGTGATAATGTGTATGATTTTAAGAATCTTACGCCTTATAAACAATATCGTCAACATTATTCAAGCTTTCATCAATCAAGCTCGATGCTGAACGTTTTGACGAATTCTACCTCTAAGCGATGCATAAGATCTGTAACAATTAGAGCTATTAGCGCTTAGGGATTTGCTTAACGTTACCGTCGATACAGTTATCGGTTCGCGAATACTGAACAAAACTGGTATTGAAACTAGGTTCAGGAATCGTTTAGTTTCTCGACAGACTTGATAGCTGAAGGTTTTCCGCTTCAAAGCTTTGCATTGTGTTACTTTTAATTAATGAAAGCTTTTACTATGTGTGCATTGTAACAATTGTTAAAGTGAGATGGTGTCTATCGCACGTATTTAAAAACAAAACATACGATATATACTTTAAAGATTAACATGGGTCAGTATTTCACTTACAGTAAGAGAATCTATTTTTCACATATTTATTGTAAATTATACATATTTTCACTATATGGATAATATACTAATTTCTCAGATTTGGTAAGCAACGGATTAGTCTGGAAATTCGTTTTATTGTTAATCTGCATTTATTACGTCTCTGCCGAATCGAGTGAAATTAAAGATATGAAAGAATTGATTTCAAAAACAAGAACATCTAAAGAAAATTTGGAGCCAGTTATAATTGCGCAGCCTATCAGGTAAGTATATAAATTGAAACTTTATTGTTTTTTATTTACTTTAATACTTAATCATGTTAATCGAGCGTAATTGTTGAATTTTTAATGTATATGAAAAAATAAAACAATACATGCAACCTTATAATAGTTGATAACTAGCGATTTGTTACTCTATAATTAATACTAACAAAATAAGCCACACTTTGTTAACAGACAAATCAAGGCTTACAGACCAGAGGATTACATCAGTACCAGAGGAGACAATACTGACTATCGAGACCATTATAGTGATGATACCATGAATCACAACGACGAGAACGATCACAGTAACATGAAAGCAATAAGTCAACCAAAGGTTGATTATTGGGCCGGCTATTATGACTTTCTAATAAACGAAGGCAGCTATAAATTCTGGGCCGTTTTTCAAGTAATTCAAAATTTATCCGCTCTAATTTTTTAATTTTTCAATTTTATAATAATATAATTTTGGTTAAACGTGTTGTCGCTTGCTTCAGCTCGCGACTGCGGCTTTGCTAATTTACAGCGGCTTCGCAGCTCTCTACTATGCCAAGGTAAATCCACCGACCACGGATGATTACTTTGATGATATATTTCGCCGGCGACGACGACGGAGAAGACGTCGTTCGCTTCCACGCGTATTCGCAGCTCCTGACAGATCTTTCGCTGGTCTCGATGCTACCACATTTCAGAGGATAATCCAAGCTCTTGACGCTGAACAAACATATTGATTGTTTTAATCGTTCCTTTAATATGAAAAAAAGGACTCATTAGCGAATGAAAAGTGGACAATGAGTGATCAAACAATTTCGACAATACGAGTTTTCGAAAATGCGTACTAGAATGAAAATACGAATAACTTATGTGTGAAATGCGTCAAACGCGAAGATACACAATTATAGATATATTACATAATAATCATAGATATATTACATATAGATATATATATATATATATATATATATATATATATATATATTACATATAGATATATATTACACAATAATCATAGATATATTACATATAGATATATTACATGTAATATATCTATGTACACAAAATCTATCATTTATTTTCTACAAAAGCTTAACTACTTTTAATTATAAAAAAATTAGAGAAGATATACAATGTAGTTTTTATTTATAAAATATGCAATTGATTTTGACATTTATGAAACTAACAGTGTATATAGTTCGATATATGTGTGTTTTTGTATGTATGTATTTGTGTTGCGTATACTATTTGTGCTTAAACAATAACTGTGTAATAAACAAGCTTATATTTTTTATTTAAAATATGTCTAATATATAAGATACATACAATTAAACAAAGTTTAATTAAGAATTAATTAAAAGTTTGCATCAACATTATATCATTAAAGTGCTATACATTTTTTTGTGGCTTCCCAAGGTATATCCTAATTGAAAGTACATTGACAATAATTGGAAGTACCAAAAGGGTAATTATTTACTTTTAAAGTAAACACCTCAGAATGACCTTGACCTTGACATGAGTTAAGTTTTTAAAGCTAAACATTTCTTAAAATTTGAGAAACTAACAAAAAATTGTTTTGTTTTCATATTCAAAAAAAAATTAATTTATTAAGAATCTTATCTCTAAATTATTTTGAATTTATGAAGAAAGTCAATTTATATATAAAAATGCGCATAATAGTATAACAAAAGTATATAAAAGTTTTATATGTATAATATAATATTTCAAAACTGTAAAGAGCTATAAAATCATAAGATTAATTTATATTAATTATTATTTATTTAAAACATTTGTATTAACGCACGCACACACATATTTGATATATGTATTATATATATTATATAAATTCTTTTACACAATTTTTTTATAACAATAGATTATTGTAAACCGTAGCAAGCAAAATTTTATATGTGTAATCGATATGATATACATACGTATATGTATAAAATATAGTTTAATAGTTCAAATCAATAAAAAAATATGTAAGTACACACATTAAAAAGGTTAAGAAAAAATAAATAGAAATCTTGATGAATAGAAAAGTAATGATTGTCTTTATTTTCTATTTTGCAATATAAAGAAATTTGGTTGGCGCTTTTATCTTTTAAAAATTGTATAAAAGTTGATCAATATTTAATAATTATAATAGAAAATATATGATAATTATCTATTTACGTGTACATATTCGAATTAATAATGCAATTCAAATTAATAATGTACGTGATTGAAAAGAAAGTGATAAAGAGCAACTAGAGCAACAAGGATGAAATTAGCAGTGGCCGCAAAAGAACCAATCGAGCATTGATCTACGTGATTAAAAAGCTCTTTATAGGCAAGCACTGATTTCTTTGTCGATGATGTAGAAACTAAACCGGATGTAGAATCTTTGAAGAGAAGATCTAACGTGTCATTGAATGGACCGTAAATGTAAATTGGTCTCCGAGCGCTCACGCGATATCCTAGCCAATCTTCTATCTTCAACAAAGCCTCGAAAGTATCCGTCTTAAAAATCTGCATATCGGTTTTGCGACTAACAATCTGAAAGAACATTGCAATTTATTTATTTTTATACACAGTATAACAGACACGCACGCAGGCGTATGTACACATAATATACATATATGTTAATATAATTCTTAAAAAATTATACCTACTTCGCTATCAATTGTTACTGATAATGCACAAAATTCGTCAAATTTGAATCCTGGAGTTTCGGCTAAACTTCCATTTTTGCACAAGATACGGTATCTATTCGAATCGATGATCCTCTCTAAAATAATAATAGTCAAATATTAATTATCACATAGAAAAATGTTATATTTAGTATATATTTTTCCTAACAGTACATAAAAAATTACAGCAATAAGGCTTCTAAACAACATTACAAAAATTAATCCAAAAGAAAATTGTTCAAAAAATAAAGTTAAAAGTCTCAAAAAATAAGTAAAAGAACACATACACACATTTCTGTAAAATACTGTAATCTTGAAATTAAAAAAATAAGAGTTGTAAATATACATATACATATATATATGTATATATTTATATATATATATATTTTTTTTTTAACTTAAATAAAGATATATAAATGTTTTCAATCTTTTTATTGTATATCTTTAAAACTATCTATTGAAATAAATAACACTCTTTTATATCCATAAAAATACATCGCTTTATACCGATATTTGTCGCCTCGACGAACGCCACATCGCCGGCTCCTTCGTTGAGACATCGCATGGCTCCTTTATCACTATAATAGCGGTTAGTTTCATTTACTGCGCAAGAAGTATTATTTTGATACCGACATGCTGAACACAGCTTGGACGATACATCTGCGGGAACAGTAGTGCGCGAGTGATCGGCGTCTTCTATCCCGGGAGTACAAGCGCCAGACAAGAGTTTGGACACCAGTAATGGATAATTGCAAGATTTAGATGAAATAATGTTACTCGTCCTTGCGATATTGATGAAACTTAACCAACTAATTCCGCTGTATTCTGGGAAACATGCTTTTCGGTCTTTTAAGTCGTAAAAATTTTTTACTGGATAATTGTCATCTTTAGGCTCGCGCACTATTGCAATTATCACACTATTCTTGTCCATTTCAGTTTCGCTGTACAGGACCGTTGATAGACCATAAACTCTGCATAAATAAAAGGGAATGCAAAAAATAATATTAAAATAAATTTTATATGTATATTTATATATATATGTTTTCTTCAAAGTCTCTCTCTCTCTCTCTCTCTCTCTCTCTCTCTCTTCTCTTTCTCTCTCTTTTACTATATATGTAGATATTCTATAATTTTCGCTTACGTTCGCGCCAGGTAACCATAGTTGGAATCAATGGTGATTATATCTGCTCGATTTTCAGCTATATCGCGAAAACATTCGAATGTGGAATTTGATTTAATGCAGGAAATGCTCGGTTCCACACCAAGGGCTTTCGCTGCTTTCGCCACCCATGTGCATTTATTGGTCTCCAAATCACCAATCGTGCACCAACGAATGATTTTACCGCAGGTTTCAATGTTTGAGATATCAGTTTCTCTTCCTTTGCTTAAGTACGTAGATAGAGACATTTCCGTAAGATCGACAGCTAAGCTATCCTCTTGTATAATTTTATTTAGAGCAATTTCCCAATCATTTTCTTTGTATGGCGATTTCAGCCATTTCAACAAATTATTCTTAAGAGGTTTTGCAACGTCCCTTAAAAAAATTTAGAAGTATATAATCAAACAGATTATTTAAAAAAAAAGATTGTTTTAGTATGTAAAATAATTTTCAGTAAAAGCTATAGCACAATAATTTTTTCTACAATGTAAATATAAATATCTTTAGATATTTTCCAAGAAAATAGAAATATTATTACATTGTGTAAAAAATAAATTTATTAAAATATAAAAATTGGAAAAAGAGATTATTTCTACGAAAAATTTACTTAATCATCGACATCATAAATTGGTTTTAAATAACTTTAGAAATCTTCTTCATATTTCTTCCTATTCTTACATACATATATACATATAGCTTAAAAATATAGATAAATACTAAATGTGAAATAGAAAAATGATTTTAAAGTATTTAAATTTTAAATAAGATTTTGAATAAAGATTTTCTTTCTCTCTTCTGATTCGTTTTGTGTAAATTGATGCAAACTACAAATATCGTTGTTCACTTACTTTCTAGCTGCGATGACGCTCCATGGTTGTTTGAGCCACGCACATGGAGTTTCGCTGGTTAAAGGAAGAATGTTACCATTTGGACATAAAAACTGGAACGTCGCATTTGTCTGAAACAAAATAATGTAGACGAAGTAGTAAAATATAATTAATATAATTACAAAAAATACAAATACAATAATATAATAAAAGAATATATATATATAATATATGTATATATATACATATATGTATATATAAATTAATGCAGTGACTCTTATATAGAATAATTCTGGAAACTAAGATATATATATATACAATATATATATATATATATATATATATATATATATATATATATAACATATCTGTATTCTAAAAACGAAATGTTCACTTACTTTGAGATATTCGTGAACGTAGCTAAGCGCCACATATGCGACTTTACCATTACGACGAGCTAAACATTCCAATGCTCCAAAATGTCCGTGTTTTTCTTTATTATTGTAACTGCAAGCTGCTTGATTATCACAAAGAGCGCATAATTCTGGATACTTATTTTCTATAAAAAGACATAAATATTATTATATATATTAACATTAATTTTTTGGAAATTGTTAACAAAACGTAAAAAAATTCGCAATTAATATAGTATCATTTCAGAAAGCATAATACAATAAAAAAAAGATTATGCAAAAATAAAGATAAATACATATATCGATGAGGGAATGAGTTCAAATAATATTTATTTTGATATAAAATATATTGCCAAAATCATGATTCTGAGTAACTTCCAAAAGATTTTAGCCATCGCTTATATATTAAAGAGTTATTAACAAATAAAGTTTATATTCACATGTTGAAACTTCTGCTACTATACTGAACACTAAGAATATTCCTAAAACTTAGATATGCTGTGTCATCAGTGTTTGCTGTTATCTAAATAAAATTATATAGATGATCATCTAAATGAAATTTTGGCGTTATCTTATCTTTATATAGATAATAAAAATATGTATTATCTATATCTGCATCTTAGATAAAAAAAAGTGTTATCTTTACTAAATTATCTTAAATAATATTCAGATAATTTGGTTTAGAGTTTCATAGCACATGAAAATATTTTAAGTAGTAGAACTTGAGCAGTAAACGATAAAAACTTATAAATAAAAAACTATGAATATATTTTTATATCTCTTTTATAATTTCCATTTTTTTATTTTACATTACATTTTTATTTATTTACATTTTTTAACTGTTTACACAAGCGATTTTAAAAATAATATTATCTGGAAGTTATCTAGATGAATCGTCATATAATTTTATCTTTTATCTAGATATATTTAAAACAAAATCATCTTCATCTTATCTAAGATAAATTTACATATTTTTATCTCATCTTTATCTAGCTAATTTTAAAATCATCTAAGCACAACACTGTGTGTCATTGTCTAAGTAAGTGTGCAAGTATATACATGCACACGCGCGCGAGTGTGTTTACGTTTGTGTAATATTTTTTAAAATATAATTTATCTTAATAGCTTATATATGTATAACCCGACTTCTCTTCTTCAGCAATTTGAATTATTTTAAATCGATGGAAACATGTTACATTATATCTTTATATATCATCAATGATTATTAAAATTGATAATAATATAAAAATCATACAAAACAATTTATATAATTAAGAGCGTAC
Source organism: Prenolepis imparis (assembly GCF_030444845.1). NCBI lineage: Eukaryota > Metazoa > Arthropoda > Insecta > Hymenoptera > Formicidae > Prenolepis > Prenolepis imparis. Next base: position 117,689 of record NW_028141170.1, read on the forward strand.
GCGATTCATTATCAGAACTTCTCCCATATACATCTCCAATATACATATGTAAAAATTGTAGAAATCTTTATAATGTGTAAATGTTTTAATGCCGATTTATTTAAATTAATTTTTTTTATATTAATTTCTTAACTTACTTAATTCTTCATCGATGGAGCTGTCAGTGGACCATTCGCCCGGTCTGCAAGCTTTTCCAAAAAAATCTCTAAGACTTCTGATTTCATTTTCGATAACAGTTACATTTTCTTGGCAATGTGGACGATTTACCGTTTTTTCAAAATACTTGAGAATGTAATCATTCCACCATTGAGATTTATTAAAACCAGGATGACAAAGGCCACCATCTTTTAAAAGTTTAAGACGTTCGCCAGGGCTAACGACCTTTTGCGTTAAATCTGCGGGAACCACTGCCACAGTTTGGAATTCGAACTCCTCTGCGTGAAAGTTGAATTATATTATATTTTACTCATATATATTTTATATAAGTAGAATGTATAAATTACAAGAAACAGGATATTTATAAATATCTCTGTTAAATTTGAAAATAAAAAAATATATCTAAAAAAAAGTTGCACTGTTTAAAGAAGTAAATGCGATAATATAAACAATTTCTTTTCTTAATATAATTATCAAGCTAATGTTAAGGTATCAATATATTTTTAAATAATACTATATATTTCTATAACTTGATAGCATTATAGGCGGCACCAAAATATATTTATAATTATACCTATAATAAGAGTTTAAATTTTAGTTTTTTTTTTAAATATATCTTATGAGACATTATAATCTTCAAATGATCTATTTGCGAGGATGGTTAAGGAATTAAATAATAGCACTGCACTTAAAAATAATTACAAATAATTTTTTGTCACAAAAATTTTTTTAAATGTGTTTTACTACCTTCCAGCTTATCCTTGTGTCTCAATTGAAGAATAGGCAGAATGTCCGACGGATAAAATTGAAATGCCAACAAGAGTTCTTCCGCATTGAAAACGCCGAAGTCGGCCGCCCCTTGGGCTAAGCGAATAGCACATTCGGCGCTATCTGCTACGCGCAAACACGATACTTTGCTTTCCCCTCGTTGCAGAGCGTAACACGCGTCATCACTTACCGTATCCACAGGTGCGCATAATTTATCTGAAAAAAAATCAAAAATTGATTAATGTATAAATTCAATTACTGCTGAATTATTTTTTCATATTCTTAAAGCTCGTAGAAATTGCGCGTGTATTTTCAATGTAAAATAATAAAATTTTATAAAATGCTATAAAAGTAAGTATAAAAATAACAAAAGTTTAATCAAAGAAGACAATAAAAAAAAAGAATAAAAATACAATTAATACATAATAATTCAAATTTTTGGATTAATATATAAATTGATATTTAATATTTAGAAAAATTATGATAATAGAAGTAAAATGAAGATTGTCTAACTTTCTAAACTTATAAACACGTAAAAACAAATAACTTTTTATTCATCCATGTTGGAAAAATTTTTATTTTACAATAAAAATATTATTTGATTTTTATTTAGAGATATCAGTAATATATCAATATATTTGTTTATATATACAATATATAAATTTAAATTTTTAACATATAACAATAATAATATAATAAATTTCAAAACAATTAAGCAAAATATATTTTAACTTTATAATCGAATATTTCTATCATATTTCTAGTAACTGACTTTACATTTGTATAATATAACTATATAATATTATCCATATTTAAAATAAGATAAAAGAAAGTAATTGTTTCAAAAATTTTATTTTACTTTTTAAATTTTTTACATACTTGATTTAGTAGTCTTATTCATATTTACTTCATGTTCTTTCTCTTCTATTAAAATCTTTTATAAAACGTTATCTTTATCTTATATTTAATTTTACGCACTTACCGCATAAATTTAAGCTGTCTAATTTTGTCTATTTATAATACAATATCTTGTGTAATAAACGTACATTATAAAAATTGAAAAAATTTAATAAATCTCTGTAATCTACATATTGTATTAAAAATTCGAGAGAGAGAGAGAGAGAGAGAGAGAGAAAGAGAGAGAGAGAGAGACAGAGTTAGTAAAGAAAACACAGTTTACTGCAATGATACTAATATATCAAATCTTTTACGCACATACATACATTACCTAAAGATTTCGCGTAATATTGTGTGTGTGTGTGTGTGTGTGTGTGTGTGTGTGTGTGTGTGTGTGTGTGTGTGTGTGTGTGTGTGTGTGTGTGTGTGTGTAAACATTGAAATTGACAAAGTCTTATCGATATGAATAATATATTATACAATTATTAAAAGTATATCCATAATATATACGTAAAATAATAACTGTATAATGTACTGTATAATCGTACATCGATATAAAAGACTCTATACATAAATTTCAATGAAATCATTCAATCACTATCAAGATATTTATTTATCTGATGCTTGATAGTGTCTAATAATGCAAAAAAATATGCCATATACGTTATCATGTAAGTTGATAAAAACTTCTTCAAGTTTAATCGTACATTCAAATATTAATAACTTTTAATATAAATGCAGTAAAAATGTATTTTTTATATAAAAAAAATATATATATATTTTATTTTATCTTCTATTTCTTGTAAAAAAATGATTAAGAATTCCTTCGTAAAGTATCTTTCAGAATTGCTATTCAGAATTATCGTTCGTTATTTGTAACTATTGCATATGAAAAAATATATAATTTTTAATCTCCATTGTTTTTGTGTGTCTCGTTTTAAATTTTCCTTTATATGAATATTATTATATCAACCATGACGCCATTAATATTATGCTTACAATCTCTACAGTTTAAAATAAAAAAAACGGTAACTTATATAGAATTCTATTGTATGATACATTTTTATAGCATAAATTGTTCAAAATATTAAACATATTTTACTGTATATGATTCTAATGTTATATACTATGAGCAATATAATCGCGATTAAGGTAACGAATAGGACTTTGCTACTCTCTTTTTTTCTTCCTCTCTCTCTCTCTCTCTCTCTCTCTCTCTCTCTCTCTCTCTCTCTCTCTCTCTCCCCCCCCCCCAATATAAAGTTTATAACATGCAAAGCATTTTTTTTATTGTTAGAGTATTTCGGAAGAAACATGATAAAGATTAAATGTAAATATATATAATATTATTACATATATTAAGCATCAAATAATTATTATAAATATTTCTCTAAAAGTTTATTAAATTTGTTTGTATTGAAATCATAACGCACACACAAAACAACATTATTTAATTAGTGTAGTTCAGTTTTCATATTTTTAAATCACATAGAATTCTATGTATATATATTATCATAGAATTGAGCCACAAAATATAAAATCATAATAAATTTACCAAAGCTTTTAAATAGATCATTTTAATGAAAGAGCAAATGTATATAATATATGTTAGTATAATAAATTAGATTGACTTACATTCCTGTTGCGCACATGCAACCCCAAAAAGCAGAATAATCCAAACGATATTTCTCATCGCCGATCTGTAGGCAATATCCAGCAACAGTTTGATACAAACTGCCGCAGCGATCGAATCTTCTTTCTAATGTGAATAGCAAGAACGGAACTAGGTGTGTCGTTTGCCTCTTCACACGAACCAAATGATAAGAAGTCTCCGATAACGAACGCACACGCCCTGTATATACATACACTGTTATATGATCGCTTCTGCAATCGCATTGCCCTATCCTTCAACGATCGAATCGTTGACGCAAAGTGTGAATTATCGTAAAAACAATATGGCATTTATCTCATAAATCCTCATTTCACAAATGTATGTTATAATTTACAATTCTATAACCTGTAGCTCAAGGTAGAATTTCCGATATATAGAATTCTATCATATAACACTTTCATATCATATAAAAACAAATTTTATATATATATATCTTCACATCGAATTATAAGTGTGGATAAAAAAACTCTTATGTTATATTAATCATAAAGTTAATAATAAGTTATAATTTTATTTATATATAATTCTAGGCATATGTATAATTAAATCATTTTTTCATTGACTTTTTATTTTTAGATTTATCAGTGTTTTACTTTCTTAGAATTATCAATAAACATTTTTAGAATTTCCTCACATTAGCTTTCATTATTTTATGACGAAAGACGCTGATTCATTAATGTGACGTAATACTATATTCTAAGATACGCAACAACGTATTATCCACTTATCAAATGATGATAACTTTCCACGAAAGTTAGTACATTGATGACTAAATGCGCTTCTTTGAAAGTGAAACATTCATTAACTGAATTTAAATCTGTACATTTGGCTTCTAAATTGGCACAATCTGAACAAGATAAACAATATACATTTCTAATATATTTTTAAGATGTATTTACATTTACAAGTCTAATCTACAAGATTTGGCTAACAAGAGGCAGTGTAAACAATTTTTCAACAATTATAAAATATGCGTGTTATTTGATTAAATGCATGAAAGATAAATTGATTAAACTCTTGAAGAATCATATATGTATGTACATAATAAAATATAAAAGATAAAGTTTGACAATTAAAAAAGAATGTATATATATATATATATATATATATATATATATATACACACACATATATACTAATATAATTTATAGTATAAAATTTATTTTACAAGTATGAATTGCACTTATTAATTGGAGATCATATATATTATATTAAAAATTTCATCTACTCTAATTCTGAATCTTTCAATTATAATCCAACAAAGTTGATAAAAAAATGATTAAAAAATGCAAATCTTTATGAATTACAAATATGCACAATATTTTGTAACCTAACCTACACCCTACATCTTTTTGTTCTTGATAATAACGAGATAACATTCATACAATATTCCATTACTAAAACCAAAAACTCAATTTTCCGTAATGCTATAAAAATTATGCACAGACGAGTGTCAGAATAATTGCTAGGTATAATTACACGTACATATAGAAACGATGGCTTACTCATTTTCGCGTAAGTCTGCGAGAAGAATAATCTTGATCTTCAGAAATACTACTTCTCTAAAAAATGATCGCATTAATGATGCTGATTACAGCGATTCTCGGTATGATTGCACATAATAAAGTGTATACTAATTGCGTATAATTATAAATGATATCATTAACGATATCGTTAAGATGTGTTAATTACGACAATTATTAACATTCGCGTATATAATTACAATTATTAATATTCGCAAGTAGGATTTAGCAGAATATACATTACTACAGAAGAAAGTGATCAAATGTATTCATCATTGACATTTGTTTGCGTGGACGCTACTGTAATATCATTAGTGAATGCTTGCGATGGAATTCCACATTGTCCTGATTCTTCGGATGAATTTGGAACACTGTGCCGTCATATTGTGTAAGAAAATATTATTATTAATTTTCATTGCCATTAAATAAAGAATGTCGTAAAGTGTCATGTTCCTTTAACTGAAGATAAAAGAGATAAAGACTGCATATGTTTTCTCTATAGTTTTTTTAAGTTGTACGTAAATCGTATCTATACATCGTTCAATATTTAATTTTATGATTAGTTATGTTCTGATATCATACATATATCTCAAAACTAATCTTTATCAACTTTTCTTCGTATTTGACGGTTTATATTGAAATCTTTCAGCTAAAATATCTTTATATCCGTAAAGATATACTACGTATGTACATACATATGTATATAAGTACATAATTTTAATAAACTTTTAATATCAAAGAAAATATCAAATCCATGTTTTTATCATATTTTCTCATTAATACAATTAATGAAATGTATTGTAAATATTTGGATAATAAATTTTAGAAATATTTTACATATTATTATATTATTTTTTACAGCTGTCCCATGTACATGTACAGATGCAGCTATGGCGCTTGCGTGAATCGTACGGCGCGATGCAATGGTTTAGTAGATTGTATGGATACTAGCGATGAGATCGCTTGCGATCGAGATCCTAACGACGTTTGTTCCGATAAAGAGTTTCAATGTTCTTCTATTCATCGAGAGTGCATATCTCTCGATGATGTCTGCAACGGTCTGTATTTGTCACATGATTTCAATAATATGATAACTATGCGATTTCAGTCGGAAAAAATATTCTAATATCTTTATTCTAACATCTTTACCGATTATATAACAATTCGCATGAGAAATATACTACGCGTCAGAAATTTAAAATAACTATTAGATTTTTATTGATTTAATTGGACCAAGTATAAAATAATCGACGTCTTCAAGTCCTCTGACTTGCGTGCGAGTATTAATAAATTATAAAATAAGAGATAAGTCTATTTTGAGAAAAGTTTATTTTATATTTGGCAGAGACAAACCTATATGTGTGTTCCGCTTTCTATCAGGATATAAAGATTGCGCGGATGAAAGCGATGAAAATGCAATAACTTGTCACGAGTATCCATGTCCCGAATACACGTTCCGATGCTTATATGGAGGTTGTATTCAACAAGAAGTGATTTGCGACGGTGTCAAAGATTGTATCGATGGCACCGATGAAGATTCACATATGTGCGCGGCTATTAATTGCGAAGGTGATAAATGCTCACAATATAAATGCCGGTTAGTTGATTAGTTTTTTTTATTAATTTAATAGTTATTAGCACACACATATACATATAAAAATTCAGATTATTTAATTTCTATTTCTGTAGAGACGAAGAATTTGCATGTGAGAATAGGCAGCAGTGTCTATCAACAGATAAAATATGTGACGGTATTCGACATTGCGCAGATGCATCTGATGAAAGTCCGGAAATGTGCAAAATACGTGAGTACGTATTTTAAATATTCGATTTAAATTCACTAGTATAATTTCAATTTCTTGTTCACAATTTCTTAGAATCAGTTTTTAGGATGAATTATGTTATAAAAGATCAAATTTTTATACAGTCACTAGAGCAACACAAGCGCGCGCCATTCTTCAGTTTTATATTAAAAAGGATGATATTTCTAAAAACATAATATTTTTTTGGACAGAAATCAGCTGATAACTGTCAAAAATATTAATCGAATTTAAAGTATTATAACATATTATTTGAAACATATTATTATTTTATTTAATTTTATTTTGGACAAACACTGTCAAACTGCTAACCCTCGCGAGGACAGCCTCTCGATCCTATGAATATAACGCACGACGCGAGACAGTCACTCACAGAAAAGAGGTTTCAAAACTTCGATACAAATTAAATTCATTCAGTTAACATGCCTTTTTTAGAAAGGAAATATCCATTATTGTATGAAAATAAAAGAATCTATAGCAAAACATCCAACCTTTAGAATTTGGATGTATTGCGAGACAGAATCGCATAGATTCATTAAAATTCTTTATATAGATGTCCTGAAAATTGGTTTCGCTGCGCCTACGGTGGATGTATTCGACCAGAATTGAAATGTAATTCTCGGTTAAACTGTTATGACTGGAGTGACGAGGACGAGTCTTTATGCGGGATAATGTTGCCCGAAGGTGCCTGTCGATTGCCCGCTGCAAAAGCAGGAACGCATTATAATGTAAGCGGATATTCGAGATGTCGGCCGGGCGAGATTGTTCCCGAATTCACATGGCTCGACTATACTTGCGATATTGAAGGTTCTTTACAAGGTGCCGATAGAATTTATTGCCAGAGTAACCGCTGGTTTCCCAATATTCCGGATTGTGTTTTTAGTAAGTAATATCATTTTTTTTAAATCGATATCAAAATAGTTGAATTACTTTTTATTTAATATAGATATAACATTTAAGAATTCATTTCTACATATAATATTTATGGTACTAGAACAACACAAGCACGCGCTACGCGCGCGCCATTCTTTAATTTTATATTAAAAATAATGATATTATAAAAATGATATTTTTATATAAAGTTTGTTTAAATTTGATTAACATTTTTTGACAGAAATCAGATAATTAAAGCGTTAATTTGCTAATTAAATTTTAAAATAAAAATATGTTATATAAATTAAAAATGTTATAAATAATATTACAAATAATATGTTTACTACTTAAAACTCGAATAATATATTTTATTGTTTGCAGATAACTTTTATATATATAATACAATGTACTATCGAAATATACAAGCAATAAATTTTGGACTATTCTTCGAATATCAAAAATCGATACTTTGTAGCAGCGGATCCTATATAGCGCAAACTTTTATTATGTATATCAAATAAAAGAATTTGCACGCTCGTATCTATTTGGTATAAAAATAATCTGCAAGCAACGTACAATTAAAAAAACAAGCGATAAGTTATTGGCTCCTTATATAAAATAAATACGAGCATGCAAATTATTTTATATAATATACATAATATAAGTCTGCACAGTGTAGGGTTCGCGGCTACAAAGTTTCATCTTTAAATATTCTAAAAAAAAACAAAAAATTCATTGCTTGTTTTTTGTTAATAGTACATTGTATGCAGATTACTTTTATACCAAACAGATTCGAGCGTACAAGTTTTTTTTATATAATACACATAATATAAGTCTGAGATTCATAGGTCAGCGGCAATAAAGTATAGATTTTTAATATTTTAATAAGAGACAAAAATTCATCGCTTGTTCTTTTTAATATATTTAATAATGCACCCCAACATGCGGTCTCTTAAATTTACCGAATTTAATCCATATATTACTGTTTAATGATATTTCATGCGCTGTTAATTTTGTATTGCGCTGAAGAAGGCTCAAAAAAAGAGCCGAAACGTACGTTTCATATGTATCGAAACATCTAAATAAAATTTTTTTAAAAAATTTTTTAAAACATACCGCGCCTAACACACCGCGCTATTGCTCTCATAGCCAATCATACCATATTGATATTACGTTTTAATTTAAGTAGAGCGTTTGAATGATAATTTTCTTTGTCATTTTATTTTCACATTCTTTTTAATAGTAACATTTTATGCACATTACTTTTATACCAAATATATTCGAGCATACAAATTTTTTCGTTTAATACACGCATAGTATAATTCTTCGTTATATAGGGTTCGCGTTAATAAATTATAGAATTTTAATATTTTTAAAAAAACCAAAAATTAATTGATGATTTTTTTTAATAGTACATTATACGCAGATTATTTCTGTACCAAATAGATTCGAGCCTACAAATTTTTTCATGTAATACACATAATATGAATCAGAGTTTAAATAGGTTCGCGGCTTTAAAGAATCGATTTTTAATATTTTAAACATAGCCAAAAATTAATCTTTTATATATTTCAACAGTGTATTGTTTGCAGATTATTCTGGTACCATAAGCATACCAGCGTACAAATTTTTGAACTAATATACGTAAAATGAATTCGAGCAGTATGGGATCCGCGGCTTAAAAATTTTAATTTTCAATATTTTAAAACGCGCCAAAAATTAATCTTTTATATTTTTTAACAGTGCATTGTATGCACATTATGATGGTAGCATCAGCATACCAGCCTACAAACATTTTGATCTAATATACGTAAAATGAATCCGCGCCGTATGGGATCCGCGGTATAATAATTTTAATTTTCAATATTTTAAAACGAGCCAAAAATTAATCGTATATATATTTCAACAGTACATTGTCTGCACATTATGATGGTACCATCAGCATAACAGCCTACAAACTTTTTGATCTAATATACGTAAAATGAATCCGCGCCGTATGGGATCCGCGGTATAATAATTTTAATTTTCAATATTTTAAAACGAGCCAAAAATTAATCGTATATATATTTCAACAGTACATTGTCTGCACATTATGATGGTACCATCAGCATAACAGCCTACAAACTTTTTGTTCTAATATACGTAAAATGAATCCGCGCCGTATGGGATCCGCGGTTTAATAAATTTAATTTTCAATATTTTAAAACGCGCCAAAAATTATTCTTTCATATTTTTTAACAGTGCATTGTATGCACATTATGATGGTACCATCAGCATAACAGCCTAAATACTTTTTGATATAATATACGTAATATAATCTGCGCCGTATGGGATCCGCGGCTTCAAAATTTTAATTTTTAATATTTTAAAACGAGCCAAAAATTAATCGTATATATATTTCAATAGTGTATTGTATGCAGATTATTTTGTTACAATAAGCGTATCAGCATAGTACCATTTTGGTCTAATATACGTAATATAAATTTGCGCCAAATGTGATTCGTGTTTAAAAATTTTAATTTTCAATATTTTAAAACGAGCAAAAAATTAATCGTATATACATTTCAATAGTGTATTGTTTGCAGATTATTTTGGTACCATAAGCATACCAGCATACTACCTTTTTGGTCTAATATACGTAATATAAATTTACGCCGAATGTGACTCGCGGCTTAATAATTTTAATTTTCAATATTTTAAAACGAAACAAAAATTAATCGTATATATATTTCAATAGTGTATTGTTTGCAGATTATTTTGGTACCATAAACATACCAGCATACTACCTTTTTGGTCTAATATTCGTAATATAAATCTGCGCTGTATGGGGTCCGCGGCTTAAAAATTTTAATTTTCAATATTTTAAAACGAGCCAAAAATTAATCGTATATATATTTTAATGTATTGTTTGCAGATTATTTTAATACCATAAGCATACCAGCGTACTACCTTCTTGGTTTAATATACGTAAACTGAACCCGCGCCGAATGTGATTTGCGGCTTAAATATTTTAATTTTCAGTATTTTAAAACGAGCCAAATATTAATCGTATGTATATTTCAATAGTGTATTGTTTGCACATTATTTTGGTACCATATGCATACCAGCGTACTACCTTTTTGGTCTAATATTCGTAATTTAAATCCGCGCCGTATGGGGTCCGCGGTTCAAAAATTTTAATTTTCAATATTTCAAAACGAGCCAAAAATTAATCTTTCATATATTTTAACAATACATTGTCGGCACATTATTGTGAATTATGCGTGACTTTATACATATATCGCGATAATAGATGTCAAAACTCATTTCTACTGTGCATTCGGAATTATATTAAGATTATCGAAAAGTGTCGGACGAAATATATTTGTGACTCTAATTAAGGAAATAATTATTGTCTTTAAAAATCATCGCTACGATACCTTAATTGTAAATTTGTATTTATGTCTCACTTCTATTCTTAACTTAATAAATATATTACTTTTTAATTAAATGAATGTATTAAAAAATATTAATATAGCGAGCTAATTAAATTTTAAAATAATAATATGTTATAAAAATTAAAATAGCAATATATTGTAAATAATATGTTGTAATATTTTATTCCCGATTAATATTTTTGTTACAGAAATCAGCTGATTAAAACGTTAATTTGCTAATTAATTTTTAAAATAAGAATATGTTATAACATTTAAAATAATAATATGTTTTAAATAATGTATTATAATTTCTTAAACTCGATTAATACTTATAACAGCTATCAGCTGATTTCTGTCAAAAAATATTAATCGCAGATAAGGCATTATAACATTATTTATAACATTATTATTTTAATTTTTATAACATATTTTTATTTTAAAATTTAATTAGCAATGTAATGCTTTAATCATTAGATTTCTGTCAAAAAATATTAATCAAGTTTAAACAAACTTTATATAAATACATCATACTTTTTTAAATAAAATCGAGAAATGGCATAACGCGCGCTTGTGTTATTCTAGTCTTTTTCTAAAAAAGACATATTAAGTCGATTCTCGCAAGTATTGTTGCCTTTTTTCCGCGAAAATATTAATCAAAGTTTAAAGTATTATAACATATTATTTAAAACATGTTATTATTTTATTTTATTTTATTTTGGACTAACTGTCAAACTGCTAACTGCTAACCCTCGCGATGACAGCCTTTTCATGCTACAAATATAACACACAATGCGAATCGACAGAGAGCCAATCAGCATCGCTGAAAAGCGACAATGTCAATAACATGCCTTTTTTAGAAAAGGGATCTACATATAGTATTATAGTAACGGATTAATTATGACACAATTAAAAGTTTTTTTTTTTTTTTTTCATAAAACAAAAGCAAATAAAAAATATAAAATACATATTGTTATACTTATACATATATAATTTTTGGAGAAAACAGTGTATATTATTTGATTACATATTGTGATCTAAATATGCCAATTAAAATATTTTATAATAATTAGCTGCAACTAAAGCCATTATTATCTGACATTATTTATTTAAACCTTATGATTCATTTTTAATATTGAACTATGTATAATATATTTCAGAAAACGAAATGGAAGGAATAACATGTCCGGCACCATCTGAAGCATATGGTGCGATTAAACGATGTAAGGCGATGTGGGGTTCTCATAAAGGATGGTTGCCCTGCAATCGAGCTCTCCCAGTCGGCACGCGGGTTTTCTTTGAATGTCCAACATTCTACGAGCGTCGCAAAGGGTCCGCTAGCGTTATGTGCCTTCACGATGGCACTTGGAGTCAACCATTTTTGAATTGTATTCCTATTTGCGGAATAAGGGACTCTACAGGTTCAACAACCGATATATTAGAAAGCTTAACCAGAAATATCATTTATAATTAAAAAAAAAACGAAATCATTCCTTGTAGTTTCTTTAATGCTAAATATAATTTTGACTTTTAAAATGCTTTATCAAGTTACAATTTTGGGAAATTTAAAATTAAAATTGGTAAAAGGATTATTTAAAGTTAATTACAGCATGTGTGATGTATTGGTAAAGTTTAATTATATTCAAAATATATTTTTAGACTTTTTTAAAAAAATTTGTTATAAAGATGAATGCATTAATAAGATTTGGTTCATTAAATAAGTTCTGCAATGAGTATTATACATAAAGATTGTATACCTTGTTAATCTTAATATTTACATGTATTTGTTTATTTTGACATTTGGTATTTAGTATCTAAATAACATCTATATAAATTTTTTTTTAAACTTTTTAATTTTAACTTTTTAATTTTAACATGAGAAAAGAAACGGTATCTTTGTATAAAAATATCTAATGTTTTAGACTCATTTAATTTTTATATGTATGAAAAAAACACTTAGCGGCAGCACTGATTGTTAAGGGGTGGCGCGTCGAGAAAGAAGAAACACTACCGTGGCAAGCCACCCTCTTTTCGCACGAAAATGGTCAATGGAGATTTTTTTGCGGTGGCACGTTAATAGCAGAACGTGTTGTGTTAACTGCCGGTCACTGCATTTGGAAGACCTCGGCGGACACAGTGCGTGTTGCTTTCGGGATTCTCTCGAGTGATTTAAATCAAGCAGGAGAAAACGCACAGGTGATAGATGTAAAAAGCATCGAATTGCAGAGTGCGTATCAAGATCACGAGAGTAATTACGGCTCAGACATTGCATTGCTAATCTTAAAGGAAGCTGTGATCATTAACTCAGTTGTTAGGCCCGTTTGCGTTCCTTGGCACACTGACACGACATTGATAGAATATCAGCAAAGCGGTAGATTTGGATTGGTAGCCGGTAAGTTTAAATTTTAATTAAAAAATGTGATAGATGTAATTAGAAAAAATTAATTAAAATAAAATCAATTATTAAAATAAAATTATTGATACACTCTTATTTTTTGCTAACAAATTTCAAAGCACAATGAATAAAATCGACTAATTTCTACTTGAAAAGTATATATAAATTATATATACATATAATCTTATATACTTATTGAGTTACTAAATAATCTTCAAAAGGTTTTAGTTGCTTGTTGTTTATAAATAAAAATTTATGCATATCAAGATTTGAATCAAAATGTCAAAAAAGAAAAAAAAGTAAAAGTGAATGTATTCCTTGAATAAGAAAAAAAAATAATAATAATAATTATTATCATATATCATTTTAATCAATTATCATTATATATATATCATTAATCATATTAAAATGTATTTATTTTAACTATTTTATGAAAATAAATATACACAATTATTACATAATTATTATACAACAATATAAACAATTGTATAATTAAGAATCAATTGTCATTGTGCATTCTTGTAAAAAGATATAATCTTTCTATTGGTACTTAAAAAAAATATATTTTTACAGTTATAAAGATGATTAAAAACTGATATTTATTTACATGTACAATTTTTATCCGACAATTTCTGAAATCTTAAAAGTTTTCTATAGGAATGGGATTGACGGAAAACGATACATTTAGTCCAATCTTGAGGGTAACTACGATGAAAATTATTTCTGACGATGAATGTCGTCAAAATCAGAGTAAAGATTTTTGGAAATATTTAACTTACACATCCTTTTGCGCCGGATGGGCAAATGGCACCGGAGTATGCAATGGAGATAGCGGCGGAGGATTGGTACTTGAGCAATTGAATTCTAGCATTTGGGAAGTTCACGGAGTCGTCTCTGTAAGCCCACGAAGATTAGGCACTAGCATGTGCAATCCCAACTTCTACACTGTTTTCACAAAGGTATACTAAATGTAGAATTGCAAACATTATTATCGAATATATTAAATTATTAAATTATATCAAGAATTTATATATACACATTTTAATTATCCACAAACTGTGTTTCTTAGTCTATATCTGCTGATAATTTTTGTAAATCAATATTACGTACGTATTATTAATAAATTATACATATATTAATGTGACACCATTCAGATAATATTATTTGCAATTACTAGAAGATAAAAAAAAATTAAACATAACTGCCAAATTAACACTCAGACAATTGTTATATTTTCTAAACAATAAAATTATTGAACAATAATTATTACTAATATAATATTAGTATATTAAATCATTCTTTTTGTTTGATGATATAGGTCTCAATATACATCGATTGGATCAATAAGATCGTCGAGAGTATATCAATAATTGGCCCACCTGACCAAGATCGACAACCAAACACAGACAATATTGTTATTTAAAAACAATGATACATTAACATTAATCAAATGTAATTATTTTTTTTATATCAATATTAATTCTTCATTACTATTATATGTGCCATATACATCCCCTTTCTAAAAAAGGCATGTTATTGACATTGTTGTCGCTTTTCCGCGATGCTGATTGGCACTCTGTCGATTCGCGTTGTGTTATATTCGTAGCATCGAAAGGCTGTCATCACGAGGGTTAGCAGTTAGCAGTTTGACAGTTAGTCCAAAATAAAATAAAATAATAATATGTTTTAAATAATATGTTATAAACTTTAAACTTGATTAATATTTTTGACACTCGCCTTATGTGTTATATTTGTAGCATGAAGAGGCTGTCATCGTGAGGGTTAGCAGTTAGCAGTTTGACAGTTAGTCCAAAATAAAATTAAATAAAATAATGACATGTTTTAAATAATATGTTATAATACTTTAAATTTTGATTAATATTTTTGCGGAAAAGAGGCAACAATACTTGCGAGAATCGACTTAATATGTCTTTTTTAGAAAAAGACTAGAATAACACAAGCGCGCGTTATGCCATTCCTTGATTTTATTAAAAAAAGTATGATGTATTTATATAAAGTTTGTTTAAACTTCATTAATATTTTTTTACAGAAATCAGATGATTAAAGCATTACATTGCCAATTAAATTTTAAAATAAAAATATGTTATAAAAATTAAAATATTATATAATTCCTTAAACTTGATTAATATTTTTTGACAGAAATCAGCTGATAGCTGTTATAAATATTAATTGAGTTTAAGGAATTATATATTACATTATTTAAAACATATTATTTTAAATGTTATAACATATTCTTATTTTAAAAATTAATTAGCAAATTAACGTTTTAATCAGCTGATTTCTGTAACAAAAATATTAATCGAGGATAAGATATTACAACATATTATTTACAATATATTGCTATTTTAATTTTTATAACATATTACTATTTTAAAATTTAATTACCTTACTATATTAATATTTTCTAATATATTTATTTAATCAAGAAGTAGTATATTTATTAAGTTAAGAATAGAAGTGAGACATGAATACAAATTTACAATTAAGGTTTCGTAGATATAATTTTTAAAACAAAATTATTTTCTTAATTAGAGTCACAAATATATTTCGTCCGACACTTTTCGATAATCTTGATATAATTCGAATTCCGAATGCTCAGTAGAAATGAGTTTCGACATATATTACCGCGATATATGCATGCAGTCACGCATAATTCGTAATAATGTGCAGCCAATGTACTATTAAAATGTATATAAGATTAATTTTTTGCACGTTTTGAAAAATCGAAAATTAAAATTTTTAAGCCGCAAATCCTATACGGCGCAGATTTATATAACGTATATTAGACCAAAAAGGTAGTACGCTGGTATGCTTATGGTACAAAGATAATATGCAAACAATACACTATTGAAATATATATACGATGAATTTTTGGCTCGCCTTAAAATATTAGAACTGGATACTTTTTTGCCGCTGACCCTATGCGAAGCATCCTTATTTTATGTATATCATATTAAAAAATTTCTACGCTGGTGTCTGCATGGTTCCAAAAGATTCTGTAATCAATGTACTATTAAAATGTATAATCGATGAATTTTTGGCTCGTCTTAAAATATTAGAAATGGATACTTTTCTACCGCTGACCCTATGCGACGCATCCTTATTTTATGTATATCAAGTTAAAAAATTTGTACGCTGGTGTCTGTTTGGTACCAAATGATTCTGTAATCAATGTACTATTAAAATGTATAATCGATGAATTTTTGGCTCGTCTTAAAATATTAGAACTTAATTTTTTTTGACGCGGAGCCTGTGCGACGCATCCTTATTTTATGTTTATCAAATTAAAAAATTTGTACGCTGTTGTCTGCTTGGTACCAAAAGATTCTGTAATCAATGTACTATTAAAAAGTATAATCGATGAATTTTTGGCTCGTCTCAAAATATTGGAAATCGATACATTTTACCGCTGACCCTATGCGACGCAACCTTATTTTATGTATATCAAGTTAAAAAATTTGTACGCTGGTGTCTGTTTGGTACCAAATGATTCTGTAATCAATGTACTATTAAAATGTATAATCGATGAATTTTTGGCTCGTCTTAAAATATTAGAAATGCATACTTTTTTGCCGCTGACCCTATGCGACGCATCCTTATTTTATGTATATCATATTAAAAAATTTGTACGCTGGTGTCTGCTTGGTACCAAATAATTCTGTAATCAATGTACTATTAAAATGTATAATCGATGAATTTTTGGCTCGTCTTAAAATATTAGAAATCGATACTTTTTTGACGCGGACCCTGTGCGACGCATCCATACTTATGTTTATCGTATTAAAAAATTTGTACGCTGGTGTCTGCATGGTACCAAATGATTCTGTAATCAATGTACTATTAGAATGTATAATCGATGAATTTTTGGCTCGTCTTAAAATATTAGAAATTGATACATTTATGCCGCTGACCCTGTGCGACGCAACCTTATTTTATGTATAGCAAATGAAAAAGTTTGTACGCTGTTGTCTGCTTGGTACCAAAAGATTCTGTAATCAATGTACTATTAAAATGTATAATCGATGAATTTTTGGCTCGTCTTAAAATATTAGAAATCGATACTTTTTTGACGCGGACCCTGTGCGACGCATCCTTATTTTATGTTTATCGTATTAAAAAATTTGTACGCTGGTGTCTGCATGGTACCAAAAGATTCTGTAATCAATGTACTATTAAAATGTATAATCGATGAATTTTTGGCTCGTCTTAAAATATTAGAAATCGATACTTTTTTGACGCGGACCCTGTGCGACGCATCCTTATTTTATGTTTACCGTATTAAAAAATTTGTACGCTGGTGTCTGCATGGTACGAAAAGATTCTGTAATCAATGTACTAATAAAATGTATAATCGATGAATTTTTGGCTCGTCTCAAAATTTTGGAAATCGATACTTTTTACCGCTGACCTTATGCGACGCAAATTTATTTTATGTATATCAAGTTAAAAAATTTGTACGCTGGTGTCTGCATGGTACGAAAAGATTCTGTAATCAATGTACAAATAAAATGTATAATCGATGAATTTTTGGCTCGTCTCAAAACATTGGAAATCGATACTTTTTACCGCTGACCCTATGCGACGCAACCTTATTTTATGTAAATCAAGTTAAAAAATTTGTACGCTGGTGTCTGCTTGGTACCAAATAATTCTGTAATCAATGTACTATTAAAATGTATAATCGATGAATTTTTGGCTCGTCTTAAAATATTAGAAATTGATACTTTTTTGACGCGGACCCTGTGCGACGCATTCTTATTTTATGTTTATCGTATTAAAAAATTTGTACGCTGGTGTCTGCATGGTACGAAAAGATTCTGTAATCAATGTACTAATAAAATGTATAATCGATGAATTTTTGGCTCGTCTCAAAATATTGGAAATCGATACTTTTTACCGCTGACCCTATGCGACGCAACCTTATTTTATGTATATCAAGTTAAAAAATTTGTACGCTGGTGTCTGTTTGGTATCAAATGATTCTGTAATCATTGTACTATTAAAATGTATAATCGATGAATTTTTGGCTCGTCTTAAAATATTAGAAATGGATACTTTTTTGCCGCTGACCCTATGCGACGCATCCTTATTTTATGTATATCATATTAAAAAATTTGTACGCTGGTGTCTGCTTGGTACCAAATAATTCTGTAATCAATGTACTATTAAAATGTATAATCGATGAATTTTTGGCTCTTCTTAAAATATTAGAAATTGATACTTTTTTGACGCGGACGCTGTGCGACGCATCATTATTTTATGTTTACCGTATTAAAATATTTGTACGCTGGTGTCTGCATGGTACGAAAAGATTCTGTAATCAATGTACTAATAAAATGTATAATCGATGAATTTTTGGCTCGTCTCAAAATATTGGAAATCGATACTTTTTACCGCTGACCCTATGCGACGCAACCTTATTTTATGTATATCAAGTTAAAAAATTTGTACGCTGGTGTCTGTTTAGTACCAAATGATTCTGTAATCAATGTACTATTAAAATGTATAATCGATGAATTTTTGGCTCGTCTTTAAATATTAGAAATTGATACATTTATGCCGCTGACCCTATGCGACGCATCCTTAATTTATGTATAGCAAATGAAAAAGTTTGTACGCTGTTGTCTGCATGGTACCAATAGATTCTGTAATCAATGTACTATTAAAATGTATAATCGATGAATTTTTGGCTCGTCTTAAAATATTAGAAATTGATACTTTTTTGCCGCTGACCCTATGCGACGCATCCTTATTTTATGTATATCATATTAAAAAATTTGTACGCTGGTGTCTGCTTGGTACCAAATAATTCTGTAATCAATGTACTATTAAAATGTATAATCGATGAATTTTTGGCTCGTCTCAAAACATTGGAAATCGATACTTTTTACCGCTGACCCTATGCGACGCATCTTCAATTTATGTATAGCAAATGAAAATGTTTGTACGCTGGTGTCTGCTTGGTACCAAATGATTCTGTAATCAATGTACTATTAGAATGTATAATCGATGAATTTTTGGCTCGTCTTAAAATATTAGAAATTGATACTTTTTTGACGCGGACCCTGTGCGACGCATCCTTATTTTATGTTTACCGTATTAAAAAATTTGTACGCTGGTGTCTGCATGGTACGAAAAGATTCTGTAATCAATGTAAAAATAAAATGTATAATCGATGAATTTTTGGCTCGTCTCAAAACATTGGAAATCGATACTTTTTATCGCTGACCCTATGCGACGCAACCTTATTTTATGTATATCAAGTTAAAAAATTTGTACGCTGGTGTCTGCTTGGTACCAAATAATTCTGTAATCAATGTACTATTAAAATGTATAATCGATGAATTTTTGGCTCTTCTTAAAATATTAGAAATTGATACTTTTTTGACGCGGACCCTGTGAGACGCATCCTTATATTATGTTTACCGTATTAAAAAATTTGTACGCTGGTGTCTGCATGGTACGAAAAGATTCTGTAATCAATGTACTAATAAAATGTATAATCGATGAATTTTTGGCTCGTCTCAAAATATTGGAAATCGATACTTTTTACCGCTGATCCTATGCGACGCAACCTTATTTTATGTATATCAAGTTAAAAAATTTGTACGCTGGTGTCTGTTTGGTATCAAATGATTCTGTAATCATTGTACTATTAAAATGTATAATCGATGAATTTTTGGCTCGTCTTAAAATATTAGAAATGTATACTTTTTTGCCGCTGACCCTATGCGACGCATCCTTACTTTATGTATATCATATTAAAAAATGTGTACGCTGGTGTCTGCTTGGTACCAAATAATTCTGTAATCAATGTACTATTAAAATGTATAATCGATGAATTTTTGGGTCTTCTTAAAATATTAGAAATTGATACTTTTTTGACGCGGACCCTGTGCGACGCATCCTTATTTTATGTTTACCGTATTAAAAAATTTGTACGCTGGTGTCTGCATGGTACGAAAAGATTCTGTAATCAATGTACTAATAAAATGTATAATCGATGAATTTTTGGCTCGTCTCAAAGCATTGGAAATCGATACTTTTTACCGCTGACCCTATGCGACGCAACCTTATTTTATGTATATCAAGTTAAAAAATTTGTACGCTGGTGTCTGCTTGGTACCAAATAATTCTGTAATCAATGTACTATTAAAATGTATAATCGATGAATTTTTGGCTCGTCTTAAAATATTAGAAATTGATACATTTATGCCGCTGACCCTGTGCGACGCATCCTTAATTTATGTATAGCAAATGAAAAAGTTTGTACGCTGTTGTCTGCTTGGTACCAAAAGATTCTGTAATCAATGTACTATTAAAATGTATAATCGATGAATTTTTGGCTCGTCTTAAAATATTAGAAATCGATACTTTTTTGACGCGGACCCTGTGCGACGCATCCTTATTTTATGTTTATCGTATTAAAAAATTTGTACGCTGGTGTCTGCATGGTACCAAAAGATTCTGTAATCAATGTACTAATAAAATGTATAATCGATGAATTTTTGGCTCGTCTCAAAATATTGGAAATAGATACTTTTTACCGCTGACCCTATGCGACGCAACCTTATTTTATGTATATCAAGTTAAAAAATTTGTACGCTGGTGTCTGTTTGGTACCAAATGATTCTGTAATCAATGTACTATTAAATTGTATAATCGATAAATTTTTGGCTCGTCTCAAAATATTGGAAATCGATACTTTTTACCGCTGACCCTATGCGACGCAACCTTATTTTATGTATATCAAGTTAAAAAATTTGTACGCTGGTGTCTGTTTGGTACCAAATGATTCTGTAATCAATGTACTATTAAAATGTATAATCGATGAATTTTTGGCTCGTCTCAAAATATTGGAAATCGATACTTTTTACCGCTGACCCTATGCGACGCAACCTTATTTTATGTATATCAAGTTAAAAAATTTGTACGCTGGTGTCTGCTTGGTACCAAATAATTCTGTAATCAATGTACTATTAAAATGTATAATCGATGAATTTTTGGCTCGTCTTAAAATATTAGAAATTGATACATTTATGCCGCTGACCCTGTGCGACGCATCCTTAATTTATGTATAGCAAATGAAAAAGTTTGTACGCTGTTGTCTGCTTGGTACCAAAAGATTCTGTAATCAATGTACTATTAAAATGTATAATCGATGAATTTTTGGCTCGTCTTAAAATATTAGAAATCGATACTTTTTTGACGCGGACCCTGTGCGACGCATCCTTATTTTATGTTTATCGTATTAAAAAATTTGTACGCTGGTGTCTGCATGGTACCAAAAGATTCTGTAATCAATGTAATTTAAAATGTATAATCGATGAATTTTTGGCTCTTCTTAAAATATTAGAAATTGATACTTTTTTGATGCGGACCCTGTGCGACGCATCCTTATTTTAAGTTTACCGTATTAAAAAATTTGTACGCTGGTGTCTGCATGGTACGAAAAGATTCTGTAATCAATGTACTAATGAAATGTATAATCGATGAATTTTTGGCTCTTCTCGAAATATTGGAAATAGATACTTTTTACCGCTGACCCTATGCGACGCAACCTTATTTTATGTATATCAAGTTAAAAAATTTGTACGCTGGTGTCTGTTTGGAACCAAATGATTCTGTAATCAATGTACTATTAAAATGTATAATCGATGAATTTTTGGCTCGTCTTAAAATATTAGAAATCGATACTTTTTTGACGCGGACCCTGTGCGACGCATCCTTATTTTATGTTTATCGTATTAAAAAATTTGTACGCTGGTGTCTGCATGGTACCAAAAGATTCTGTAATCAATGTACTATTAAAATGTATAATCGATGAATTTTTGGCTCTTCTTAAAATATTAGAAATTGATACTTTTTTGACGCGGACGCTGTGCGACGCATCCTTATTTTATGTTTACCGTATTAAAAAATTTGTACGCTGGTGTCTGCATGGTACGAAAAGATTCTGTAATCAATGTACTAATAAAATGTATAATCGATGAATTTTTGGCTCGTCTCAAAATATTGGAAATAGATACTTTTTACCGCTGACCCTATGCGACGCAACCTTATTTTATGTATATCAAGTTAAAAAATTTGTACGCTGGTGTCTGTTTGGTACCAAATGATTCTGTAATCAATGTACTATTAAATTGTATAATCGATGAATTTTTGGCTCGTCTCAAAATATTGGAAATCGATACTTTTTACCGCTGACCCTATGCGACGCAACCTTATTTTATGTATATCAAGTTAAAAAATTTGTACGCTGGTGTCTGTTTGGTACCAAATGATTCTGTAATCAATGTACTATTAAAATGTATAATCGATGAATTTTTGGCTCGTCTCAAAATATTGGAAATCGATACTTTTTACCGCTGACCCTATGCGACGCAACCTTATTTTATGTATATCAAGTTAAAAAATTTGTACGCTGGTGTCTGTTTGGTATCAAATGATTCTGTAATCAATGTACTATTAAAATGTATAATCGATGAATTTTTGGCTCGTCTTAAAATATTAGAAATGGATACTTTTTTGCCGCGGACACTGTGCGACGCATCCTTATTTTATGTATATCATATTAAAAAATTTGTACGCTGGTGTCTGCTTGGTACCAAATAATTCTGTAATCAATGTACTATTAAAATGTATAATCGATGAATTTTTGGCTCGTCTCAAAATATTGGAAATCGATACTTTTTTGCCGCTGACCCTATGCGACGCATCCTTATTTTATGTATATCATATTAAAAAATTTGTACGCTGGTGTCTGCTTGGTACCAAATAATTCTGTAATCAATGTACTATTAAAATGTATAATCGTTGAATTTTTGGCTCTTCTTAAAATATTAGAAATTGATACTTTTTTGACGCGGACCCTGTGCGACGCATCCTTATTTTATGTTTACCGTATTAAAAAATTTGTACGCTGGTGTCTGCATGGTACGAAAAGATTCTGTAATCAATGTACTAATAAAATGTATAATCGATGAATTTTTGGCTCGTCTCAAAACATTGGAAATCGATACTTTTTACCGCTGACCCTATGCGACGCAACCTTATTTTATGTATATCAAGTTAAAAAATTTGTACGCTGGTGTCTGCTTGGTACCAAATAATTCTGTAATCAATGTACTATTAAAATGTATAATCGATGAATTTTTGGCTCGTCTTAAAATATTAGAAATTGATACATTTATGCCGCTGACCCTGTGCGACGCATCCTTAATTTATGTATAGCAAATGAAAAAGTTTGTACGCTGTTGTCTGCTTGGTACCAAAAGATTCTGTAATCAATGTACTATTAAAATGTATAATCGATGAATTTTTGGCTCGTCTTAAAATATTAGAAATCGATACTTTTTTGACGCGGACCCTGTGCGACGCATCCTTATTTTAAGTTTACCGTATTAAAAAATTTGTACGCTGGTGTCTGCATGGTACGAAAAGATTCTGTAATCAATGTACTAATAAAATGTATAATCGATGAATTTTTGGCTCGTCTCAAAATATTGGAAATAGATACTTTTTACCGCTGACCCTATGCGACGCAACCTTATTTTATGTATATCAAGTTAAAAAATTTGTACGCTGGTGTCTGTTTGGTACCAAATGATTCTGTAATCAATGTACTATTAAATTGTATAATCGATAAATTTTTGGCTCGTCTCAAAATATTGGAAATCGATACTTTTTACCGCTGACCCTATGCGACGCAACCTTATTTTATGTATATCAAGTTAAAAAATTTGTACGCTGGTGTCTGTTTGGTACCAAATGATTCTGTAATCAATGTACTATTAAAATGTATAATCGATGAATTTTTGGCTCGTCTCAAAATATTGGAAATCGATACTTTTTACCGCTGACCCTATGCGACGCAACCTTATTTTATGTATATCAAGTTAAAAAATTTGTACGCTGGTGTCTGTTTGGTATCAAATGATTCTGTAATCAATGTACTATTAAAATGTATAATCGATGAATTTTTGGCTCGTCTTAAAATATTAGAAATGGATACTTTTTTGCCGCTGACCCTATGCGACGCATCCTTATTTTATGTATATCATATTAAAAAATTTGTACGCTGGTGTCTGCTTGGTACCAAATAATTCTGTAATCAATGTACTATTAAAATGTATAATCGATGAATTTTTGGCTCTTCTTAAAATATTAGAAATTGATACTTTTTTGACGCGGACCCTGTGCGACGCATCCTTATTTTATGTTTACCGTATTAAAAAATTTGTACGCTGGTGTCTGCATGGTACGAAAAGATTCTGTAATCAATGTACTAATAAAATGTATAATCGATGAATTTTTGGCTCGTCTCAAAATATTGGAAATAGATACTTTTTACCGCTGACCCTATGCGACGCAACCTTATTTTATGTATATCAAGTTAAAAAATTTGTACGCTGGTGTCTGCTTGGTACCAAATAATTCTGTAATCAATGTACTATTAAAATGTATAATCGATGAATTTTTGGCTCGTCTCAAAACATTGGAAATCGATACTTTTTACCGCTGACCCTATGCGACGCAACCTTATTTTATGTATATCAAGTTAAAAAATTTGTACGCTGGTGTCTGCTTGGTACCAAATAATTCTGTAATCAATGTACTATTAAAATGTATAATCGATGAATTTTTGGCTCGTCTTAAAATATTAGAAATTGATACATTTATGCCGCTGACCCTGTGCGACGCATCCTTAATTTATGTATAGCAAATGAAAAAGTTTGTACGCTGTTGTCTGCTTGGTACCAAAAGATTCTGTAATCAATGTACTATTAAAATGTATAATCGATGAATTTTTGGCTCTTCTTAAAATATTAGAAATTGATACTTTTTTGATGCGGACCCTGTGCGACGCATCCTTATTTTAAGTTTACCGTATTAAAAAATTTGTACGCTGGTGTCTGCATGGTACGAAAAGATTCTGTAATCAATGTACTAATGAAATGTATAATCGATGAATTTTTGGCTCTTCTCGAAATATTGGAAATAGATACTTTTTACCGCTGACCCTATGCGACGCAACCTTATTTTATGTATATCAAGTTAAAAAATTTGTACGCTGGTGTCTGTTTGGAACCAAATGATTCTGTAATCAATGTACTATTAAAATGTATAATCGATGAATTTTTGGCTCGTCTTAAAATATTAGAAATCGATACTTTTTTGACGCGGACCCTGTGCGACGCATCCTTATTTTATGTTTATCGTATTAAAAAATTTGTACGCTGGTGTCTGCATGGTACCAAAAGATTCTGTAATCAATGTACTATTAAAATGTATAATCGATGAATTTTTGGCTCTTCTTAAAATATTAGAAATTGATACTTTTTTGACGCGGACGCTGTGCGACGCATCCTTATTTTATGTTTACCGTATTAAAAAATTTGTACGCTGGTGTCTGCATGGTACGAAAAGATTCTGTAATCAATGTACTAATAAAATGTATAATCGATGAATTTTTGGCTCGTCTCAAAATATTGGAAATAGATACTTTTTACCGCTGACCCTATGCGACGCAACCTTATTTTATGTATATCAAGTTAAAAAATTTGTACGCTGGTGTCTGTTTGGTACCAAATGATTCTGTAATCAATGTACTATTAAATTGTATAATCGATGAATTTTTGGCTCGTCTCAAAATATTGGAAATCGATACTTTTTACCGCTGACCCTATGCGACGCAACCTTATTTTATGTATATCAAGTTAAAAAATTTGTACGCTGGTGTCTGTTTGGTACCAAATGATTCTGTAATCAATGTACTATTAAAATGTATAATCGATGAATTTTTGGCTCGTCTCAAAATATTGGAAATCGATACTTTTTACCGCTGACCCTATGCGACGCAACCTTATTTTATGTATATCAAGTTAAAAAATTTGTACGCTGGTGTCTGTTTGGTATCAAATGATTCTGTAATCAATGTACTATTAAAATGTATAATCGATGAATTTTTGGCTCGTCTTAAAATATTAGAAATGGATACTTTTTTGCCGCGGACGCTGTGCGACGCATCCTTATTTTATGTATATCATATTAAAAAATTTGTACGCTGGTGTCTGCTTGGTACCAAATAATTCTGTAATCAATGTACTATTAAAATGTATAATCGATGAATTTTTGGCTCGTCTCAAAATATTGGAAATCGATACTTTTTTGCCGCTGACCCTATGCGACGCATCCTTATTTTATGTATATCATATTAAAAAATTTGTACGCTGGTGTCTGCTTGGTACCAAATAATTCTGTAATCAATGTACTATTAAAATGTATAATCGTTGAATTTTTGGCTCTTCTTAAAATATTAGAAATTGATACTTTTTTGACGCGGACCCTGTGCGACGCATCCTTATTTTATGTTTACCGTATTAAAAAATTTGTACGCTGGTGTCTGCATGGTACGAAAAGATTCTGTAATCAATGTACTAATAAAATGTATAATCGATGAATTTTTGGCTCGTCTCAAAGCATTGGAAATCGATACTTTTTACCGCTGACCCTATGCGACGCAACCTTATTTTATGTATATCAAGTTAAAAAATTTGTACGCTGGTGTCTGCTTGGTACCAAATAATTCTGTAATCAATGTACTATTAAAATGTATAATCGATGAATTTTTGGCTCGTCTTAAAATATTAGAAATTGATACATTTATGCCGCTGACCCTGTGCGACGCATCCTTAATTTATGTATAGCAAATGAAAAAGTTTGTACGCTGTTGTCTGCTTGGTACCAAAAGATTCTGTAATCAATGTACTATTAAAATGTATAATCGATGAATTTTTGGCTCGTCTTAAAATATTAGAAATCGATACTTTTTTGACGCGGACCCTGTGCGACGCATCCTTATTTTATGTTTATCGTATTAAAAAATTTGTACGCTGGTGTCTGCATGGTACCAAAAGATTCTGTAATCAATGTAATTTAAAATGTATAATCGATGAATTTTTGGCTCTTCTTAAAATATTAGAAATTGATACTTTTTTGATGCGGACCCTGTGCGACGCATCCTTATTTTAAGTTTACCGTATTAAAAAATTTGTACGCTGGTGTCTGCATGGTACGAAAAGATTCTGTAATCAATGTACTAATAAAATGTATAATCGATGAATTTTTGGCTCGTCTCAAAATATTGGAAATAGATACTTTTTACCGCTGACCCTATGCGACGCAACCTTATTTTATGTATATCAAGTTAAAAAATTTGTACGCTGGTGTCTGTTTGGTACCAAATGATTCTGTAATCAATGTACTATTAAATTGTATAATCGATAAATTTTTGGCTCGTCTCAAAATATTGGAAATCGATACTTTTTACCGCTGACCCTATGCGACGCAACCTTATTTTAAGTATATCAAGTTAAAAAATTTGTACGCTGGTGTCTGTTTGGTACCAAATGATTCTGTAATCAATGTACTATTAAAATGTATAATCGATGAATTTTTGGCTCGTCTCAAAATATTGGAAATCGATACTTTTTACCGCTGACCCTATGCGACGCAACCTTATTTTATGTATATCAAGTTAAAAAATTTGTACGCTGGTGTCTGTTTGGTATCAAATGATTCTGTAATCAATGTACTATTAAAATGTATAATCGATGAATTTTTGGCTCGTCTTAAAATATTAGAAATGGATACTTTTTTGCCGCTGACCCTATGCGACGCATCCTTATTTTATGTATATCATATTAAAAAATTTGTACGCTGGTGTCTGCTTGGTACCAAATAATTCTGTAATCAATGTACTATTAAAATGTATAATCGATGAATTTTTGGCTCTTCTTAAAATATTAGAAATTGATACTTTTTTGACGCGGACCCTGTGCGACGCATTCTTATTTTGTGTTTATCGTATTAAAAAATTTGTACGCTGGTGTCTGCATGGTACCAAAAGATTCTGTAATCTATGTACTATTAAAATGTATAATCGATGAATTTTTGGCTCGTCTCAAAATATTGGAAATAGATACTTTTTACCGCTGACCCTATGCGACGCAACCTTATTTTATGTATATCAAGTTAAAAAATTTGTACGCTGGTGTCTGTTTGGTACCAAATGATTCTGTAATCAATGTACTATTAAATTGTATAATCGATGAATTTTTGGCTCGTCTCAAAATATTGGAAATCGATACTTTTTACCGCTGACCCTATGCGACGCAACCTTATTTTATGTATATCAAGTTAAAAAATTTGTACGCTGGTGTCTGTTTGGTACCAAATGATTCTGTAATCAATGTACTATTAAAATGTATAATCGATGAATTTTTGGCTCGTCTCAAAATATTGGAAATCGATACTTTTTACCGCTGACCCTATGCGACGCAACCTTATTTTATGTATATCAAGTTAAAAAATTTGTACGCTGGTGTCTGTTTGGTATCAAATGATTCTGTAATCAATGTACTATTAAAATGTATAATCGATGAATTTTTGGCTCGTCTTAAAATATTAGAAATGGATACTTTTTTGCCGCGGACGCTGTGCGACGCATCCTTATTTTATGTATATCATATTAAAAAATTTGTACGCTGGTGTCTGCTTGGTACCAAATAATTCTGTAATCAATGTACTATTAAAATGTATAATCGATGAATTTTTGGCTCGTCTCAAAATATTGGAAATCGATACTTTTTTGCCGCTGACCCTATGCGACGCATCCTTATTTTATGTATATCATATTAAAAAATTTGTACGCTGGTGTCTGCTTGGTACCAAATAATTCTGTAATCAATGTACTATTAAAATGTATAATCGTTGAATTTTTGGCTCTTCTTAAAATATTAGAAATTGATACTTTTTTGACGCGGACCCTGTGCGACGCATCCTTATTTTATGTTTACCGTATTAAAAAATTTGTACGCTGGTGTCTGCATGGTACGAAAAGATTCTGTAATCAATGTACTAATAAAATGTATAATCGATGAATTTTTGGCTCGTCTCAAAACATTGGAAATCGATACTTTTTACCGCTGACCCTATGCGACGCAACCTTATTTTATGTATATCAAGTTAAAAAATTTGTACGCTGGTGTCTGCTTGGTACCAAATAATTCTGTAATCAATGTACTATTAAAATGTATAATCGATGAATTTTTGGCTCGTCTTAAAATATTAGAAATTGATACATTTATGCTGCTGACCCTATGCGACGCATCCTTAATTTATGTATAGCAAATGAAAAAGTTTGTACGCTGTTGTCTGCTTGGTACCAAAAGATTCTGTAATCAATGTACTATTAAAATGTATAATCGATGAATTTTTGGCTCGTCTTAAAATATTAGAAATCGATACTTTTTTGACGCGGACCCTGTGCGACGCATCCTTATTTTATGTTTATCGTATTAAAAAATTTGTACGCTGGTGTCTGCATGGTACCAAAAGATTCTGTAATCAATGTACTATTAAAATGTATAATCGATGAATTTTTGGCTCTTCTTAAAATATTAGAAATTGATACTTTTTTGACGCGGACGCTGTGCGACGCATCCTTATTTTATGTTTACCGTATTAAAAAATTTGTACGCTGGTGTCTGCATGGTACGAAAAGATTCTGTAATCAATGTACTAATAAAATGTATAATCGATGAATTTTTGGCTCGTCTCAAAATATTGGAAATAGATACTTTTTACCGCTGACCCTATGCGACGCAACCTTATTTTATGTATATCAAGTTAAAAAATTTGTACGCTGGTGTCTGTTTGGTACCAAATGATTCTGTAATCAATGTACTATTAAATTGTATAATCGATGAATTTTTGGCTCGTCTCAAAATATTGGAAATCGATACTTTTTACCGCTGACCCTATGTGACGCAACCTTATTTTATGTATATCAAGTTAAAAAATTTGTACGCTGGTGTCTGTTTGGTACCAAATGATTCTGTAATCAATGTACTATTAAAATGTATAATCGATGAATTTTTGGCTCGTCTCAAAATATTGGAAATCGATACTTTTTACCGCTGACCCTATGCGACGCAACCTTATTTTATGTATATCAAGTTAAAAAATTTGTACGCTGGTGTCTGTTTGGTATCAAATGATTCTGTAATCAATGTACTATTAAAATGTATAATCGATGAATTTTTGGCTCGTCTTAAAATATTAGAAATGGATACTTTTTTGCCGCGGACGCTGTGCGACGCATCCTTATTTTATGTATATCATATTAAAAAATTTGTACGCTGGTGTCTGCTTGGTACCAAATAATTCTGTAATCAATGTACTATTAAAATGTATAATCGATGAATTTTTGGCTCGTCTCAAAATATTGGAAATCGATACTTTTTTGCCGCTGACCCTATGCGACGCATCCTTATTTTATGTATATCATATTAAAAAATTTGTACGCTGGTGTCTGCTTGGTACCAAATAATTCTGTAATCAATGTACTATTAAAATGTATAATCGTTGAATTTTTGGCTCTTCTTAAAATATTAGAAATTGATACTTTTTTGACGCGGACCCTGTGCGACGCATCCTTATTTTATGTTTACCGTATTAAAAAATTTGTACGCTGGTGTCTGCATGGTACGAAAAGATTCTGTAATCAATGTACTAATAAAATGTATAATCGATGAATTTTTGGCTCGTCTCAAAACATTGGAAATCGATACTTTTTACCGCTGACCCTATGCGACGCAACCTTATTTTATGTATATCAAGTTAAAAAATTTGTACGCTGGTGTCTGCTTGGTACCAAATAATTCTGTAATCAATGTACTATTAAAATGTATAATCGATGAATTTTTGGCTCGTCTTAAAATATTAGAAATTGATACATTTATGCTGCTGACCCTATGCGACGCATCCTTAATTTATGTATAGCAAATGAAAAAGTTTGTACGCTGTTGTCTGCTTGGTACCAAAAGATTCTGTAATCAATGTACTATTAAAATGTATAATCGATGAATTTTTGGCTCGTCTTAAAATATTAGAAATCGATACTTTTTTGACGCGGACCCTGTGCGACGCATCCTTATTTTATGTTTATCGTATTAAAAAATTTGTACGCTGGTGTCTGCATGGTACCAAAAGATTCTGTAATCAATGTACTATTAAAATGTATAATCGATGAATTTTTGGCTCGTCTTAAAATATTAGAAATTGATACTTTTTTGACGCGGACCCTGTGCGACGCATTCTTATTTTATGTTTATCGTATTAAAAAATTTGTACGCTGGTGTCTGCATGGTACCAAAAGATTCTGTAATCTATGTACTATTAAAATGTATAATCGATGAATATTTGGCTCGTCTTAAAATATTAGAAATCGATACTTTTTTGACGCGGACCCTGTGCGATGCATCCTTATTTTATGTTTACCGTAAAAAAAAATTTGTACGCTGGTGTCTGCATGGTACGAAAAGATTCTGTAATCAATGTACT
Source organism: Prenolepis imparis (assembly GCF_030444845.1). Taxonomy (NCBI): domain Eukaryota; kingdom Metazoa; phylum Arthropoda; class Insecta; order Hymenoptera; family Formicidae; genus Prenolepis; species Prenolepis imparis. The sequence goes on from NW_028141170.1 coordinate 149,635, forward strand.
AATAAAATGTATAATCGATGAATTTTTGGCTCGTCTCAAAATTTTGGAAATCGATACTTTTTACCGCTGACCTTATGCGACGCAACCTTATTTTATGTATATCAAGTTAAAAAATTTGTACGCTGGTGTCTGCATGGTACGAAAAGATTCTGTAATCAATGTACTAATAAAATGTATAATCGATGAATTTTTGGCTCGTCTCAAAACATTGGAAATCGATACTTTTTACCGCTGACCCTATGCGACGCAACCTTATTTTATGTATATCAAGTTAAAAATTTGTACGCTGGTGTCTGCTTGGTACCAAATAATTCTGTAATCAATGTACTATTAAAATGTATAATCGATGAATTTTTGGCTCGTCTTAAAATATTAGAAATCGATACTTTTTTACCGCTGACCCCATGCGACGCAACCTTATTTTATGTATATCAAGTTAAAAAATTTGTACGCTGGTGTCTGCATGGTACCAAAAGATGAAAAGATAAATATTATAATTGTTGTATAATATGTAATTAACGTACAAGCTGTGGATCGAGAATGCGCTACGAATAATTCGAAACATCATTCTATCTTTGTACCATATTAGTAGCACATTCTCGACCGCTTATATTGTATAGTTGAAGGAAATAAATGGCGCGCGCGAAGCGCGCGCTTTGTAGTGTTCTATTATAATAAATTAAATATGTTTATAAATTGAATTTTTTACCACTTTTCTACCTTCTACAAACAAAAATATTATATATCGATATCACATATCAACTAATTAAATAAGAAATAAGATTGATTTATTTTCTTATGCGTACGTTTATGGACCAATCAATTTTCTTATGTACATATATATGTTTATGCGCTATGCAAGTTTGTGTGTTTATGGGTGCATTCCGTTTCACGCATAATGCACATAAGGTATTAAAGTTAATGAGTCAAACAGCATTGAACTCATTGAGTTCAATGACATAAAGTGACAGAAAATCTATAGTTCACATCATGCATGTCATAGATCTTCTGTCGCTTCCATAGATGTCTATACTAAACATTTAGTATAGACATCTGGTCGCTTCATGCGCATCATTTGTTTTCCTAGAAAACAAAAGAATATTTCCCTAGAGAAATATAACTATAAATAATATAAATATATTCGATAATATATCAAAAATAAGTTTTACAATTGGAAACATCAGTGTATAATTCGTCTGATCGTGAATATACAATATATTGTAATTTCATGCATCAGCATGAAAAATCTTTCATTAATAGCTGTAAGTACTAATAAAAATATTGAAACAACATTTTGACAAGCTAAGATACAATTTAAATATCACAATAGTAATAAAATCAAAGGAATCGTATTTTAATTTATAAAAAAAGTGCAGATATAATATATCTCGTATATGTTCTTAGACCAATTTTTCAAAAATCAAAACTTTTAAAATATTAAAAATTTTTATATATAAAATAGTTGATATGTGCACATTATATATTTATATTTAATGTCATTTTTCAAAGAATTTATGTACAAATAAAAAAAATGTTATTTTTTTATATTTTTAACAAAAAATTACTTTTATTGAGTATATTATTTATTAAACATAGATTCTAAATACATTATATATAATATATAGAATAAAATATACTATATATTACATACATTATATATAATATATTTTATTCTTAAAGTGAAATTAATAATTAAAATATTCTATATTCAACATATATACATATATAACGATAAATGTGAAAATAAATCTTATTAACAAGCCCATGTATATAAGAGTTTTACAAATAAAATTTAGATATACAGATTATATATTACTTTGATATGCTTTACAAGTCTTAAACAATATTTTAATAAGAAACGTAATAATTGTCCGCTTATTTATAAGCGGAAATATTATTACACATTTTACATTTTAATATGTGTATGATTACGTTTAGAATACAAAACCAATCTTGATACAAGAAGGAGAAGAAGCATTCGCTACGAATAAATCAGCAATTGGTATAAAGTACGATAATGTGTATATCACACCGAGTTATATAAAATTTAACGAAGCTTTTGAAGGAGTTACATATCGGCAGCGTATTACTATAAAAAACGTTGGAAACAGATCTGCTCTTATCAGAATTCGTCAACCAAGCTCTTTAGTAAATATATAATTTAAATAAATAAATTATTAATTTAAATTAATTATAATTTATTCTTTTCAAGGTAAGAATTTATTATCAAACTACAGCTTTTTAACAGGCTTTTCAAGTGAAAACTTTAACTAGTGGCATGCGGATAAGTCCTGGACTAAGCATAACAACATGCGTGACTTATACCTTCAAAAGACCATCTGTATTGCATGCAATAATTCCAATCGAGATCAACGGAAAGATTTTTGATTATCGCGCGATATGTACACTCGTCACTGGACACATCAGCATAGACCCAAAGTCGATAGATTTTGGTACCATTGACATTGGTTATTCGTCCGGCTTAAAAATATTAACAATTCACAATGAAGGAAGTAAAAGTACCAGGTATACGTATCACGTAAAAAGTTTTTAGACGCTCGAGTAGTAATTTAATATCTTTTTGTTTTAACTAAATTTCTTTATTGAGATATATGTATAAATATTTGCGGTCCATATAACATACAAATTTTGATAAAAATATAAATATATACACTTGACATAAACATCGAATCTTAAGTTAAAAGTTTGTTAAAAATTTTATTAGTTGACATATGTACATATATACAGCTAGGTTTTATGTAACAAAAAAATCAATTTTATCTATTCTATTTTAAAACATTCAGATGTACAGTAATCTTCCTATTTGTTAGTTACAAAATGACTTAATTGCAGATTATAGCAATAATTTATCATGTATATAATTATATCATATATATATAAATGCAAATTAGTTCTAAGAGAACAACGTCAAAATCTTTAATTAATTTTTATTATAATATATACGGATACATTTTTAAAAGATATACTTGATAAAACTCTTTTGAGTCAAAAAATTATATTAGTTATTTTAGAAACAAAAGTCATAATATTGATCTATTCTATGTGTGGGCATGTTCTTCTCTTATCTGATTGTGAGTTTATTTTTTTTCCTCCAGAGTAAAATTGAAAACTTTTAAAAATAATGAGACTTAAATAAACTTATTATAAGCAAGTTTTCTATAAATTTGGAAATAAATTAACAGATTCTCGATCGATCTCGGTCAAAATGACTTGGACATAACAATAAAGCCTCGTCATGGAAGAATCAAACCACAAAAAGAAGTGAAACTTCAAATCGAATTAATGGGCGGAAACGAAGGCGTCTTTTACAGCGAATTTTGGTAAGATATTCTCAGTGCTCGTCACTCGTCACTTATAATGTTTGTTATTGTAAGAAAGATTTAAAAATGGATTTTTCTAGGATTAAATCTACTCCAAACATACGCGTTCCTATACAAGTGCATATCATTATACCGAGATTAGTAGTTTATCATCCGAATACGACCGGAAATATCACCCTTATCGATTTTCCACCCACGATAGAAAATACCAGCAGATGCGATACTTTCGTCTTACGAAATCTTTCGTCTCGAATCTCCAATTACGTTGTTCTCGGCGAGCTCGACAACGAAGTGAAATGCATTCGAGTATGAAACAAATGGGTTTTTTTTTAAATAAATTAGAAATTTTAATTAGTGATAAAGTTTAAAAATTGATGTTTAAAACTCTTAAATGTAAACTAGTTATCAATTTTCTTATTTAAAATTCTTAAAATTTATATCTAGAACTTATAGAGAACAAGAATGTCCAATTTGCTCCATTAACTCGAATAAGTTTGTTATGGAGTTATTTCAATATTTATTCAAATATTGTTTTTATCTAAAATTACTTATGTTTTGCATTGTAAGCATGTAAGTAATGAAAAAAATATCGAACGGAACTGATTAGAAATTAGAATAGATTCTTTTTCTTTAACTTATTAGTAAAGAAAATTCAACAAGCGAAGGATTTACAATCTAGTCATCTGCACTATAATGTAATAACAAAAATTTAGAAATATATTTGTATAAAAAAGAACCTGGGATTAAAACTTTTAAAAATATAAATTTAAAATATTAAATATAAAAAAAGTTTAAATTTTTGAGATTCATTGTAGATCTTGTAAATTTAAAATCAAAAGGCAGATAAAAGATTATCTGATATATGCTCTACTATTTGATATTTTTAATCGATTAACTCATACGTAATAGATACGCGCTTATATTACGTTTTTTATATTATGTTTTTAATAGATTTATATTATTTTTGCAGGATATTCATCGCAAGCACAATCCTATTTACAGTGCCTTTGAAATTTGTCCGCTGGAAGGGCGAATGAATCCGTTTCAAGGTATCATCTTCGAAGTAAAGTGAGTGCGGTTATCGCATTGTCACAAATATAAAATCAAATTTATTATGAAAAGGAACAACAATGCCATTTATTAAGAAAATAATATTTAATACATCTAATTGTAGGTTTTCACCAATAACCATGTTATCACAATGGAGACAAAAACATAAACAAAAACAGCCAAAAAAATCTGAAAATCAAAATCGAGAAAATAGAGATTTTATGGCATTTATGAGAATAATTAAAGTAGACTGTATAGAAAGAGATTTAGAAGATAACATGAGTGCGTTTATTTGATTTTTTATTCTAATTTTATTAATTTATATTCATAGTTTTTGATATCTCCTAATTATAAAGAATATTCCACATACTCATCTGATTTTTTACTCATAACTATTATGTATATTTAAGATTATAAAAAATTATATACAAGCGTACATTACGAAAAATTATATTCATGCATAATATTTGTGTGTGTGTAATATAAAGTATAAATTTCCATTTAAATAATGTTTCACAGGGATTGATGTTGTAAGGAACTCTACCACAGATACCTTATCACAGAGAATTTATATACGTGAGTAATCATATCTAATGACTTATGCGTTAAAAGAAATATATTAATATAACATACACTCATATTTTTTCTGTAAAATATTTTTGTTTAAACATCTCTAGATTACATAATCATGTAATATTCAACTATCTATTTTAACACATTTTAACAGAAGAATCAATGATGGAGATTTCTTCTTTGTCAACATCCTGCGTATCAAATATTGATTCAGGAACCGGCGATATAATACGGCTTTGTCTTTACGGCGAAGCGGAAACGGTACAATTGCATCTCGAACCTGATAGCCTCTATTTTGGCGACTTAATAGTCGGCCAGCTATCACAACGCGTACTTCGTTTGACAAATCCTTCCATTGCACCGATATATGTGGAATGTGTACCGAGTGCAACTGCACACTGTTGCCCGAGTCGGGTAAAACTTAAGTCGAACACGTCCATCGAAATTCTTATTAAAGTTCGCGGCAAAGAAAGCAGTAATTATTCCTCTTGATTTCAATTTTAAATGTTAGCAATTAGCACATGTTCAAGTCCCGGTATAATGTAATAAAGTTAATGAAATTTTCAAAGAAGTTATACTTTGCGAAAATTTTTTGCTATTGTTAGATTTGTCATTTTAAACATGAAACTTTATAAGAAAAAAATATGTATATATATATATATATATATATATATATACACTGGTGGATCCGGAGGGGGGGCAAACCCCCCCCTTGCAAATTAAAATAAACAGTTTTGCTGAATTTGTTTAAAAAATATAAATAAAGAAAAACAAACATTAAAGAGCTATCGACGTCAGGATCCGCTAGTGTATATATATAAATAAGATACAGTGTAAATTACGCGTGTAAATACTCATTACGCATTCAAGGAGTTAAGTATAGATTAAGTCAGACATAGGACGAAATGATGAGATAATTTCATTGCACGAAAATAATTAGGTGAAATTCTTTATATCTATATAATATATATATAATATATGTATATTATACCTATATAATATATATTATATCTATATAATATATATTATACCTATATAATATATATTATATCTATATAATATATATTATATAGAGACAAAGAATTTTGTCCAATTATTTTCGTACAACAAAATTATCTCATTATTTCGTCCTATGTCTGACTTAATTTATACTTAACTCCTTGAATGCGTAATGAGTATAATTTACATAGGGCCCCCCCCCCCCCCCTCCATTATCGACGTCAGGATCCGCTAGTGTATATATATATATATATATATATATATATATATATGCAAAAGCATTGTTTAAAATGTTTCTATTTTGTTCTAGCTTATATAATTTATTTTTGTCAATATTTAATATTTATAATATTAGATAAAAAAATAAGAAGATTGAATAAGATATTTCTTATAGATCAACCTTCGTTTAAGCTGTTATTCAATGTCACAGCGGATTCTTATAATTTGACTGGAGCGAGAAGATGTCTTGAAAAGATGAAAGTTGGAAGTTACTTCGTTAAATGTACAGTGAATATTATCAAATCCAAAAATGAATTTCTGAGTAAGTCCATGTTTAATTATTATTTGACCGATACGCAAGTTTTCAAGTTATAATATTATATAAGTTATAATAGAATAAAAGCATTAAAATTTTGTAACGAGGTCACTCCTAAGATGCTTGACATCACATTGATTGTTCCTTTACCATACATAAAAAACCTCAGTGAAAATATAAACATTGCCCTTAACAAATGCGGCCTTAATGTAATATACACGATACCAAAAAAATTAAATAGTCTAATTAAGCGCGGTAAAGACAATATAGACAACGTTCACAAAACTAATGTTGTATACAGGATTAAATGTAATGACTGTGATGCGACTTACACTGGTCAAACCAAAAGACAACTTTTAACACGTATTAAAGAACATAGCAATAACATTAAAAAACATCTCATCAATCATAATGTAATTAGCAAACACCGTACCCAACACGGACATGATTTTAATTGGAATGAACCTAGAATCCTACATTGTGAAAAACATTTAAGAAAAAGGGAAATAGCTGAAATGTTTTATATTAAAAAACATAGTAGCAACATAAATTTACAAAAAGATACGGATAATTTAAACTCGATATATGACTCATTAATACACAGCGTTTGATTGTTCATGCACCGTTATATGTTTTTCTCATCTTTGTTTCACGTCCTTTTTACAACGTCTTTCGATATCAGACTCTTGGTATGTTAAACAATAAATATACATTGCTTGCCCTTTAAACTTTAGTAACTACACATCTTTCATATTGACACCTCGAAAGGTACCATTTAAATTTGTTAAACTTTCTTTGTAATTTGTGCTTCGTTTTTAATCAAATTTGACACTTAGACACCTTATATATTTTTTATTTCCGCATTGTTAATCTGATTCGTTTTGTTATTTGTATGTGTTTGCAGTAATAACTTGAAAAGGGCCCGTACCCAAGGGCCGAAACATCGTTGTATCAAACTTTTTGTACTGGCCAGTCAGGTCGAATTAGTAATAAACATTTATAATTTTATTTATCACTGACGACTTTACTTTAATGATTTTATGTTATAATATTTTAAGTCTAATATTTTAAAAGTCGACTTTTTAAAGATGAAAGAAGTTTGCCAACATGCACATACACAAAAGCAAATGACGATGAAGAAATTATGAAACGCCTTCTTCTTCCACCCAAATGGAAACTACTCTATAAAAATTATTCGAAAATAATTGATAAATTTACGGAATGTTTAAAAAGATGTTCTCTCAAGAAATCGATTTTTACAACTAATGCAATCATATTGATACCTTTATCGCCCTTACAAATATATAACGTTCACATTTTTCCGACTACCTTCGCTTTTGGCATGGTAAGCATGGTAATCAAACAAGAGTAACGATTCCAACAATATGTTCATTAAATCATCTTGATCACGAACACTAAGTAATTGATAGGTAGCATCGAATAGCTTCAACTATCAACGCTTGGTTGTAAAAAATACAAACAATATTCCAGTGATGATACGATTAATGAGTGTCTCAACCAAGTACATCCGTTTTCCGGAAGGTAATTTGATGATCTTGCAACCAAATTCGATGGCAACAAGACTCGTCGAGTACCTTGCAGATGGTCTTGGCAAGTTTAACGGATACATCAATTACATGATTAACGATAATCACTCCTTCGAACTTAGTATTACTGCCAATGTCGTACGCAAACAGTTGTACATCGACAAAAGAGAGATTGAACTTGGAAAGGAATGGTCAGGCGAGGAAGTTTACCGACCAATGGACTCTGTTATTCGAGTTACAAACAAACTAGGCGCAAAGATATATTTTAGGTAAAAAATGTATTTCCTTTTTCTACCTACGATAAATCATAATAAATCACTTCTCTAAAAGAAGTATATACGTATATTCAAAATTAATTAAAGAATTTACGTAAGTGAAATAGTGACACACCAACAAGAAAAGATTCGTATATGTTTACTTCCGATTTTGATAAGCATTGGATATATTGCTAAATAAAAATGTAGTTCAAAATGTAACGCAAATTACAAAATTTATTACAGATGGGAAATACCGTCTGCTGCTGGCTTCTACATAGAACCGAGATCAGGATCCATACGAGGAAACGCTACTTTATACGCTTATGTGTATTACGAATCTAATAACGCAAAAACTAATAGCGCTCAAGCGATAATGATATGCGAAAGCGGAAGTTGCGTATCTCTAAAGCTTAATGTACCTCGATTTGTACCGAGGGTTGAATTCGTAAATGATAGTACGAATCTTGGTGAGATACCTCTCAATTTGCCGACCAAAGTGATCGCCGTTCTCCAAAATTTCGAATTTAATGAGATGGCGTATGAGATAGATAGTGCATCGTTGATACGTGGCTGCGATGTTAATCCATTACGAGGAAAGATATCGCCGCGTGGTATTGTAATTCTTGAAGTATGGTCTTTACTATATTAGCGAATTCAAATGCATGCATATTATATATACCTATATATCATGACATTGATAAACAATAAATATTTAGGTGCGTCTTATGCTCGACGTTTGTTGTCGTTTTTCTATTGCAATCCCTGTCACAATTCAAGGATGTCTACGGTTACTGTATAGAATAAACGGCAATGTATCATTCCCACGATTGAAAATTCTGCCGCAACGAATAGATATAAAACGCGTCAGCATCGATGCTTTTCAGATTCATCAGATAACAGCCACAAATATTGGAACAACAACATTAAAACTGCAAATTTTGCTAGAAGAATATCCTGAATTTCGCGTCTTACTGATGGCAAACAATAAAAACTCGGAGATAGGTAAACAATCTCCATTATATCTTAAAGTAATGATATTTTTTCCTAGTACTTTTATAATTTATAACTACTTTAGTACTTTTAACACAGTATAGACTTGATAAATAGACAATTGATAAAACAGACAGCATAGACAATTTGATAAATTTAATTTTAAAAAATTTTACATAAAATTTTACAGAATATTTTATTATAATTTTTTAAGTTTTATATTATTTATAAGTATTTTATAAATAAAAAGGTATGGAAGGAATACCCATCGCCCCGGGCGCAAGTCAAAATCTCTATTTACACTTTCTACCGATTGACCTGGCCAGCTACGCTTTTTATTTGCCGATAATGATAAATCAACTGCTTGGTCCAGTATCGACGTTGAATTCAAACAGCACGAGACCTTCAGAGTTTCTAAAATCACGCCAAACTCATTACGAACATTTATCGGGTTTTACCATAACATCATTGCCGGATAAACTCTCCCTGCCCACAATATTTATCGATTGTACTGTTGCTGGTCGTGTCGTTTTCTTTAATAAGCTTATGTTTCAATTCAACTCCGCAATTAACAAAGTAAGATTGTATATATATTGATAAAACATGAAAAACATCGAATAGAAATATAAAGACACTTTTTAAAAAAAGCTAAAGAATTTTTACATCTTAAATAAAATTTTTTTTTATTAAATAATTATCATATTAAAGTTATTAACTTAAGGCCATATTGATGAGATTTTTACTAAAGATAATTAAAAATAAAGAGATACTGCAATTGTTGACTTATTAAGTAATATATTAGGGGTGTGCAAAAGTTTTAGTCTTTTTTTCTTAACTTTTTTTTATTTATACATAATATAAGTACTATAATTCAATCTTCAAAATATTTTCCCTCATTATCTATAACTTTTTGCCACCTTTCTGGTAAATTTTGGATTCCGTTGCGAAAAAAAGACATCGGTTTGAATTTAAGATAATTAAATCAGAACGCTGAAGAAAAAGACTAAAACTTTTGCACACCCCTAATATAATAATTTAAAATTTAAAACAATTATTTCGTTGATTATACAGTAACATATTGTTAATGTAAAATGATAAATTGATGTAACGATATAAGTTGATATAATGATACATTTTTAGATTAAATTAATGAATATTTATTGATTAATTGGAAATCTTTTAAAGATCAAACTGCCATAAATAAATATATATGTTTGCTTAGCATCTTTCTTATAAAACTTACTTCTAAAAATCAAAATATTATCATTTTTATTTAAATAACTTAAATAAAAATGAGAAATAAATAGAAATATAAATCTATGTAAAATATTTCTATAAACTTTAATGAAATATATTTTTTTATTCTTCTAGACTAACCACCAATTTTACATTACACAGAATGTATTATATTTCATTATATATACAAGCAATTGTATATTTATATTTTTTTCTTTCGTTTTCATTGCTAGGTGTCCGAAGAATTTTCTATAGAAAATCAGACAACACCGGGGAACATAGTGGTATCAATAAATATCGAGAAATTTAATGAAGCGGATTGCCCATTTACCATTGAATGGTCTTGTGGTGCAGAAATCAAACGAACATTTGATTCGATCGATTGTATCTTATGTCCTGGCAGCAGTGTCTTCTTTGTTCTCAAGTTTAAACCGAAGAAACACGGCAGCTTTAGTATCGAGGCACCGATATACGTTCGCGGTAAACTCGACGACGGCATGTTCAATAAATTACATCTCGACGGCGAATTTCCCGCCAGTTCGATCGACGTCGAGCCGACGAAGATATATTTCACGCCTGTTCCTCTCGGTACGGCGATAGAAGAAAAGTTCAAAATCCAAGCAAGGCACTTTGATAACGTTACGTTTATAAACTCGAACTTCTCGATGACGCCAGGATGCAGCGATGATTATAAAGACAAATTGTTACGCATCGAATTCTCAAACGGCAATATCATCTCTCCTCAACCGTGAGTTGTATGTAGATTCTATTTCAAATTCAAAGCATTTACCTCCAACGAAATATCAAAACTAACTTACTAATTATAATCGAACAATATATTATATTATATATATGTATTGTTGTACAAAGTAAAAAATTATATAATGTAAATATGATATGTATATGTATGTATATATATATATATATATATATATATATATATATATATTATTTTTTTATATTGTAAATCTTCTCTGTTGTAAATCTATCATTTCGCAAAAATTAATACTTTTTCGGTCAACTAATCATTTCATATAAATATATCTAAAAAAAAATGCTTTTTATTGTACAAAAAGATATGTGGAACTTGAAGCGAGAATAATATTCAAAAGCGATCAACCGATATCGTTTTGTTCAACGATTAAATTTTGGGACAATCATGAACTTGCTATGTGTTTTTTAACGATATATGCAACAGCGGACAATAATTTGTTAACGACATACATATATCCTATGAAATCGTCCATCTTTGATGAGACGAATGCGACAGATAGATATTTGGAGGAGCATATTTCATATTCATTGAATAACACAACAGATGAAATTGATGAAGAAATACTTCAAACACGTAAACGCGTGCGTTTTTACTTTTCGTATTTCTTACTTTTTGATTTGCTACACAACGAATATTTCACAGTAAAATCTGAAAGTAAAATCGATACAATTTTGAATTCAGATTTATGTTTAAAAAATAATCTCTACTTACATTTGTAGATAAACGAACTCTTCTCCCCTCCCCAGTAATTAATATACATATAATATCCTTTTTTATATACTTTTAACGTCAGAAACGGATATATTTGAATTCTCCAAAATTACATTGGTTTTATATTATTTTCTTGCTTTTTTGATAAAAATGACTTTATATGATTTGTATTATTTTACAGTATTTTCTATAAATTACTTTCTATAATTTCTTTTCTATAATTACTTTTCTTCTTGCAATATACATATATTCTATTCTAATAATTTCAAGTATACATTAGTGTAAATGCCTAATAAATATTTATATAGAGATATTTTCGAAATATCTGTTTTAATAAGTAAAAACAAAATTACTTGCTCTGTCATATTTGTTTAATTTCAGAGTAAATTATTTGAGCCAAGATTCAGTATTATTTCTCATTTTGATAATCGGAGCAGAAGTTTCGTTCAAAAAAATAATAAATACAGTTTGCATGAAAATGAAGAAATAAACACTAATAAGTATAGAATAAATAACAAGATAAATGGGAACTGGGCAGCGGATGATGATGATGAAGAATATGATGATGTAGAAGTATTGATTTGTAAAAAACATTCCGCGTTTCCTATCGATCTTGAAGCGAGTAATCACAAACAGTCCGAAAGATTGCCGCATCCTTATTATCCCACCAATGATCAAAATAGGTAAATTTTAGAAAATAGAAAGATTATATTCACATATATACATTATGAGACTTTAAAACAAACTGTGAATAATAATCAGGATAAATTATTTATTTGGAAGCTTTTTAAATTTTGCATTTTCAAGCTTAATATAAATGAGATTTATTTACTCTGATGATCAAAAACTGAGATAATTAGTTATTAATTAATTTTAATACAAACATTTTGATAGAAATTACCTATTTAAAAAGAAAAAGTATAAATGTGTAGAATAAAATAATAAAGAGTAAATAAATAGTTTATTATTTTACTATTTTAAAATTTATACAAATTTGGATATTTTCTATATGATTACATTCTTCCTAATATTTAAAAGAATTATTAATTTAACATTTCTTTATTAGAATTCTTATGAAATTTTAGTTGCATTTGTCTACAAATATAATATTTTATAAAATTTCAAACAACTTACTTTGCAAATATCTCTTGTATAAAAAAAATTATATTTATATTTTATTTACCAGCGATTGTAAGAAATATATACAGAGAGTAATGACGATTGTGGAAGAATGGATATATTCAAGCCCGTTAAAATTTCATTTTTATCCAAACATTGCCCATGGAATTACGGCAGCTTTTTCAAACTTCTGCGTAAAAAAAAAGTCATGCGTGAGAAATTCTAAACAGAAAATTAAGGCCATTATGCCGTCATTTATCGATGTACTTGAATCACTCACAGGATCAGAAATTCGCAATTATCTGGGAGAATTGTAATATTGACAATATACATATACATTTATTCATTGTATGTGTTTTCTTAGATATATTATTGTACTTTCTTTATTCAAGATTGAAACAACAACCGTTACCCGAAAATGACATCGAGAGAATAAATCATGTCCTCCAGTTATATGATAAAATGCTCGATTTTCTCATATATCATGGAGCGTATTTAATTCACATTTCGACGCAATATCTCCTAAGTTACGACGATTATTTAATTAGCATTGACATGCAGAATAATGTGAGTTTTTAACTAAAGAGTTATAAAAATTTTATATACTATATATGTATATATATATTTTTTTTTAGATAAAGATTTATATTTTATATAAAGATTTTAGTTAAATAAACTTGTTTCTACGAAAATCTGTTAACAATAATATTACAGACACATAAAAGGAAATTTTTGGATACGAGTCGTACCGAAATACAATGCGAACAATTATCTCGACAATTATTTGAATCACGAAGCAAGCAATGTTGGTTGGACGTAATTTTGCAAACGTATAAGTGTTTTGTGCTCCGCGGAATACATGAACATAAATTCGACACGTCATCATCCTTTGCAGCATGTTCTTCGAAAAGATCCACAATAAATTGGGGATCAATAGTATCTACATCTAGGTTAATTATTTCACGTTACGTCTGTATATACTGTAATTTACAATTATTTTTAATCGTGCGTATATCTTACAGCTTGCCAAGACAGTACGAGCTTCATGAGAGAGCCATATGGAATATTGTAAATTTATCGAGTGACAAACTCACTTCAGTAGATAACCGTTGCTCGGAAGAAAGATTTCTACTGTCTTGGCTGCAGTATCATTACGAGCAACAATGTGTACGAGATTGGATGACTCGCCGTGTAATTTTGAATCCGCGAGAGAAGCAGGATGTGGCCGAACACCGTGCGGTCCAAAATTTTCATCGTGATTTGTCGGACAGCTTAGTGCTAATCGCGGTTACAGCAGCCTATTGTCCTTTTCTGATCGACGAATATTTTAGCAATTTATATATTTGTATAAGGAACAAGCAAGAGGTAATTCAACATTAAATAATAATGAAAGCTTTAAACTTGATTATTTCAACAGCGTATTATCTAATTTAAAAAACTATTTTAAATTGTAATTTATATCATGAAAAGTAAGCATTCGAAAACCTATAGTAATATACAAAATTTTTATTTTGAAGGTGTGCGGAATACGTATCCATGGTTTTACTCATTGTAATTATAGTGTAATTAAAGAATCTTCAGTCTTTAATCAATCTTTAATTACAATATAATCTTATGTATATACTCTGCATCTGCATATTATGTAATTTCATAAAATTTTATATGCACAGGCATTGCACAATGCTATTTGTTTGATCACTGCTTGGAGGAAGATACGCCTTGGGTTTATGATTACGCCGATGCAACTAGTTAATCCGAATCAAGTGCAAATGTTAATGTTGGTTGTTTATCTTTTTCAAGCATTGCCAACATATGTGCCTCATGCGAAGGTTTGTACAAAATAATTTAATATATTAGTTTTTATATTTAACATTACTCAAATACAGAGAATCTTTAAATTTTGAAATAGTGTTATAGAGAAATGTGTAGTGTGTCCCATATAAACGTCTAACAATAAGCTTAAATATCGCGACTGTTACATTTGTATTATTATCATTGCAGATTAAATTTAGCTGCCCGCTATCCCATACAGTAACGAAGCGATTAAGCGTTTCAAATCCGACGAACAACACTGTAAATTATTTACTTTCGTTCGTGAACAATACCAATCGTTTTTTTATTGTCTTGAAGCCTGTCTCGATTTTACGATTAAACGCGCACGGCAGCAGTCAAATACAAATACAATTTCATGCCAGAAAAATAAGGAAAAGTAGAGGTAAAACATAAGTTTTTTTTAAACAGTTTTTTGTATCCGAATCTCTCTTACGGATTATAGAATACATTTCATCTAACTTAATCACCTAAAATATTTTTTTTTTGCTTTTAATATTTAATAATCAACTTATTGTTAGACGAAATATTCTGTAGATTATTTAAGATCGATTTAGAGCAAGTTTAAATTCTCACGTATAGTATCGAATATCATCGAATTTATTGAATTTAGCGTACTTGCTACTTTGTGGAAATGCTGTTGGACCACATTTTGGAAGAAACCAAACTATCATTTTGGAAAGTCATATTGATAATTTAGAAATTTCTAACGAATACACTATACAAAGCAAACTATATGAGATTGTTGACACAAGTTTGAGAATCAATATACCTTATCGGAATGCGGCAGAGTACGATATATGGATGACAGAAGAGCGACCGAGCCAACCTTGTAAGAATATAATAAGAATTTTTGAGTATTGCCATCACAAAGATTTTAAAAGTTTTCCTTGCGATTATTGTATTATAATGAAATTATCACAATTTTCATAGTTCGAAAGACTATGACAATTATATTTGTCAAATATTATACTTTTACTTATATTTTTAATTTTACAAACTTATTTAAAATTGTTACAACATTCAATACTCTAAAATGATATGAAAAGTTCGTCTGGATATGTTTTAAAACATCATATATGCTTTAAATAATTAAAAATAAAGCTTATCACAAATTAAGCTTCAAACAGTGCAAACAAATAAAAGTTTATTCCTTAATTTCAAAATTAGTTAATTTCAACTACATTTTTATCATAGTAACAAAATTATAATGACATTTAACTATTGTAATCTATAATATTTAACTTAAAAGTTAAAAAGCTATAAAAAAATAGATTATGTTTAATTGTATTTTTATTAAGATAACATTTGACTCTTAATTACGATAAAAATTAAAAGTTCTCTTGAATTGGCGAAGCTTTATTTTGCCATATACAATATATTACAATTTCGAAATTTTTCGGTGATTATGATATCCTAAATTAATTTATTATATTCTTTTTTATTTTATGATAAACGATATTTATTCAATATAGTTGTAAATAAATATTTTTAGCAAATCTAAAAATGACACGATGGTGTGAGTTGCGTGCCAGAAAAATACCAAGAAGGCTTTTCCTAAATCAGAAATCGATAGTCGTCGCTGAAGGTGTATCAGAAGCGTATTTATCGATCAGTATAGCGTGCATTGCACCGGAGCAACGAAAATTTTGGTTGATCTTTCAAGCCAAAACTGGTGACTTCATTATTCAAGTAAGTGCTCAATAAATATGATTAATTGTAAGCCGTGTTTTATGGAAAAATATTGAAAGTCATCTGTAAGTCATTGTTTATATAAGCAACGCAAAGTATAGATTATTATAGATTAAATAAATGTATAGTTAATATTTCACATTATTCAGAGTGACTTAAAAACTCGATTAAAATGAAGCTTAGCTTTATGAAATTATTCGCAAAAATCATTAATTATCACAGATAAATTCGGTTTGGCAAACCTCAACCAACGATCACATCGTTGTCGAATGGACGATTCAAGGAGAATGTATTTGCTCAGATCAACAAAGTCGGATAAAAGATTGTCCGTTTAATATTAATATACTTATACCATCACGAAACACTCAGCTCTGGAAATGTGTTACTGAAATGTTTCAAAAAACTCTTGAATCAAAAGAACGTCAGTTCTGGTCTAAATACTTAGGTATGCTATGCTGCTAATATGAATCACATAATATGTAACATTTAAAGAACTTAGAACATATATTAAGTAAATCTTCTTAATCTATATATAAATATATAGAAAGAAAGAAGAATAATATGATTATATACATACACACACACACACGCGCGCGCGCATATTTCTCCTCTCCCAGACAACACATGTTTCTAAAAGACATTTAAAAGACATCTTATCGTCCTTTAGACATCTTTAAGAAGTCTTGATTTTTTATACCATTATATCAAGCAATTGTTGCATATTTTACTATGTTCTTAATTACTACAGTTTTTCTTTCTCTTGTTAATTTCAGGTACATATATCGAACTACGTTTAATACGATGGTTAATGGGAAATGACATCGATTCCACGGCTTTGGAATTTGTCCATATCTTTAATACCACAGTCACATATAAAGTCACGATTTCAGACAAATCGAGTCCTCTTATTGTACCAGAATGTTTCACTATACAAGGTAAGACTTAAAATATGTTGTTCTTTTACATTGTGCACAGAGAGTTATACATCTAAAAAGATATACTTAAAGATACACTTAATTATATTGATTATTTTTAAGATTACGAAAATTAACGACGCGATAGTTGTTGCGGACAAAATACAAATACAAATAGTATAAAATACAAATAGTATAAAATGAGAATCGCTACATAATCAAGTCGAGGCTATCCGTAGCTTATTATATTATATATAACCAAAATTTTTATTATGTTATATCCAAAATATTATGTGTCAAATAAATTTTCAAAGTATCTCAGCAATTAAAGCCATTGTCAAAAATCTAACGATACTTTTCTTATGTATAATGCCCCAAATATAATTATAGATATGATTCCAGACAATTTATATATCTCATATCATCTAATTATATTTTTTCTGAAAAATACAATATAGAAACAGTAATTCTTCTCATTATTTTTTATACAATCTATCAACGATAATGATGCGTGCATATGTTTGCTTTCATAATTATAAAAATAAATTTTATATATAGACAATTTTTTTCTAAATTACCTTATACATATAACTAAATTTTTTTTCTATATTACCTTAAATAATTAAATTTTTTTTCCGCTAAATTCTGCTAAAAATTATAATTATTCCTAAAAGTACAGAAACTTATAAACAGGATTGAATCATTACAAGTGTTATCAGAAAAAATTATTTATCTTCAGATAAATTATATATCGTCAGAAAATATTTAGAAAATTCTAAAGCTTAACATATAATATGTCATTTAAGTAGAACAAATTTCTGGATGCCTTTCTAATATACATTTACATATTATGTACAAATCTATAGATGTAAGACCGTCCTATCAACAAGTTCCGATGAGCATACATGTCCTACCAACAACTCCTCCATTGTACGAAACTACTATTACTTTCACATCTCTGGATGGCAAAGAATTTCGGATATATATTATTGATTGCTTACGATCATAAAGGTAAGTTATCATCAATATATAATTGCATATGGATAAATATAAAAATAAGAAGGAAAACCAGGTTTTTCGTAAACTGGGCTCTCATTGACCCATTAATCCGTTTTTTTATATGTATATGGATTAATGTAAGAATAATTTATTTATTCAGCCGCAATTTTTTTTAAATTCATTTTTCGCTTTAATGTTTAGAATTGTGTCTAAGGAAAGGATAAGATATAATGTGAATTAATGAATAATAAACATCATAATTATATAATATACATGATTTTTAATATATCTAAATTGATGATAATAGTTGTACATATACACATTCAAGTTTATTAAAAAGTAATTGTTAACAAAAAATTCTGTTTATACAAAACAAGGAATTATAATGGCAAATCAGACCGAAGCGCAGAAAGAAGGATCAAAATTAATATATATATATATAGAGCTCATGATATTCGAATAAGTATACGCGCACGTTACAACCTTTATTAAATTCCACTCTATATCGATGGGAAGCACTAGACCAGACAATCGTTTACGACTGCATCAATTAATGACTAACTTATATATACACTGCCTCTTTTTCAGTCTATGGAAAAATTGTGCACGTTTGTTCTTTGCTTAAGAAAACAAAAGATTCAAAAACCTTGTAATGAAGATAATGTATACATAATACACACATGTGTATATATATATATATATATATATATATATATATGTGTGTGTGTAAATTTTGCGCCTATTTTTTTTTGCGCACGCACACTCTTATTTGCCATTATGATTTTTATTTTGTATTTTGTACATAAAGCATTGTTTGTTTCTTTCAATCAATTTTTGTTTTTTTAGATAAAGATTATTTTATTGAATCGTTTTCATTAAAAAAAAAACTTAATAAAGTTTTAAATGTGGCATAATACTATTTAATTAATCAAAGCATAAATTTGTATGTGTCCATTATTTATATAAATTATGATTTTATAAATAAAGGTGTGTGTGTGTGTGTGTGTGTGTGTGTGTGTGTGTGTGTGTGTGCATGTTTTGATTAATTAAATACGATTTTATGCCATGTTGAAAATTAATTAAAAACAGATTTTTTTCGATAAAAATTAAACAATTTAATAATCTTTAAAAAAAATTTGAATTTTTTGAGATAAATAGAAATTTTACTAACAATTACACTTTTTAATTAAATTTGTGTACATATGTGCTATTATTGTCAATAATTAATAGATATATATTAAACATCATGTATATCATATATATGTATGTATTGTGTAATTATAACTTATTATTAATTCACACTTCTTATCTCTCTCTCTCTCTCTCTCTCTCTCTCTCTCTCTCCTTTCGTTATAAATGAACTTAATTTTTTATCGAAAAAATCTGTTTTCAATCAATATGTTAATCAATATGTTAAAATAATGAAGTTCTAAATATATAAACCTACATTTTATAACATAAGAATTCTGTCGCCACATATATTACAAACTTAGATGCGTACAATTTAATTCATTAATTCTAATTTTCCTATTTATTATCGTTCAATTGAATAAAAAATCATATCATGATTGGACAAATGATAAACTTGAGCTCTAATATGCACAGCAATGATATCTCGATTAACTTTAAATTACAAAAAGAAAATAAGAGATGAAAAAATAGATATTAAATATACGGCAACGCGATATCCCACTTAAAATAATCACAAAATATATAACTGTAAAATAAACAATAAATAATGTTTCAACAGAAGTTAAAAAATTTATAAAAACCTTGATTAAAAAATGTTGTTAATATTCTTATAATTTTTATAAGGATTAATATTGCTGCGAGCTCAAATTAAATCTGTTCTTGAAAGAAATCCATTATTTCTCGATCATACTTTTGTGTGAGTCTGAAAGATATAATATATCACTACATATCAAGGCAAATATTGCCTTTAAGCATATCATTATATTTACTAGGAACGTGCGGATACTAGTTCAAGTCGATATAATCAAAGGAAACCGATAAAATTCATATTGCTTTCGGAAAATTGAATCAGATTCGGAGAAGTCGAAGTAACAAATATTCCACAAATATTAAACTATTCGCGCGTTTACGATAAAAGATCCGAATTAAATCTCTCAATCGGCACGAAAATTTTAGATACTTGCATACTTCTAACACTTGCTATTTGTTATGGTAAAGGAACAGTAACAAAATGCACTGTTTCATGTATGCCTCTGTATCATGTATGCATCTGTCTAAATAAAAATGCCTCTTTTCCTTCGATATATTTCAATAATAACATTTATGTACTATCATTTAAGTTATAATTTATAACTATTAGATAGTACATATGTCAAACTTTTCTATTACGCAATTTAGCTTTTGCTTCCTCCAAAAGAAAATCGAAAGTATTTTCTTCATTTATTTGAGACGATTTGCTAATGGGTGACCTACTCGCCGTATCGTCTATAAAAAAAAGTATATTCATTATAATTTCTAAATTGTAGATGATAAATATAATTAAGTGTATATGTATGTATATATGCATTTTTTTCTTCTTACCAAGATCTGAATATTTGTATTTGCAAAATGATCTACGGCCACCAAAGCTTAAATCATAAGTGGGTAGAGAGGGATTGTCATTGCCATGCTCTATAGCTGCATATGCATCATCTTTATATGTAAAAGTGACGAAACCGTAATTATCGCTGAAATAAATATATAATATATAATAAAATATAAAATATAACATTATATTATATATTCAAGAAAGGTATTAGCTTAAAAAAAAAATAATAAAGCGTAATTAATAAATACATACCCATGCTCACGCAAATGTACACTGATATCTACAACAGGCCCAAAATTCTCAAATCTTTTGCGCAAATCAGCTTTGGTAATATTTTCATCTAAACGTCCCACATATATCACTCTTCGTTCCTCCACTTGCCTTTGCTTTTCTCCATTGTGCCGATTGTAGGATTTATAATAAGAGCGTACAGGTGATCTAATAACAAATATTAAGAGTCTTTAGTCAAAGATATAAAAGATATCTTTGATCATTTTCTTGTTTATTTAAATGTGCTAGAATAATATTTCATTTTGATTATCCATTTAATGTTCTATATTAATTATTTTCACTGAATCATACATTTAATCGAAACAATTACTAGTTATATAAAATTTTCAAAAATGACATTCTATTTGTACGTATATATTTTTCAATAGCCTAATTCTGAGAGAAATACTACCAAAGAAAAATTGAAGAACCTTTTTTTTTTTTTTTTTTTTTCAAAAATAAGTGCATTTTTTTAAATGGTTTAAAAATCAACTTTTTAACTAGTGATGTTTCTAATCAAGTATGACTGTTTTTCAATGATAAAAGCACTCGTAATTAACAAATTGAGTAGTTGCGTAATTTGAGTGTTTAAACTTGGAAAAATATCATCATTGTTTGCGGTTCGTACGAGGTACGAGTACTTATTCTTTAGTATTTCCGCCTCTTTGATGTGTTGCCGAGTATGCCAAATTATATCAACATGACTCTCACAGTTCTGAATAAAATCTAAATTATTGCTGACAATTGTCCCATTGCCCCAACTATTCTAAATCTTCGTTTCTAAATCTATAAAAATCATATCAATTTTGTCTCGAAAAATATATTTTACCTCCAATTTTTGTAGCGACGACTACCATAGGAATGCCTTTTATATCTATCATAACTTCTTTCGCGATCGCTGCTGCCTTTCCTCCGATGATTAGACCATCTACTTCTTCCGTAATTTGAATAGGAGGAAGACCTATCAATAACATTCTTTTGAGAATTTTATGTATTATTACTAAAACCTCTGATCTGTTCGCGAGCTCAATTTATTTACATTTCTTTAATTTTGTATATCATATAATTTTGTTTGACACATGTAATGTCTCTCAAAAAAATTTAACTTATAAAGATTTCCCCTACTGTAATTTTAATAAAAGATTGTTTATCGAATTTGATAATCAAATATCAAAGAATCTGCTCTTAATCAATTGTAAAAGCAATATTTTTTAAAAATGAAAAAAAAAAAAAGAATTTTTTTGCAAGTTAAACTTTAAAAAAGCAAATAAATAACAAATTAAATTTTTTTAGCTAATTTCAAGGGAAAACTTTATTTTAAAAGAATTTTAATTTAAACTTTCTGATTATTTTCACTTTCAAGACAATATTAACCAATTTCGTTAGAGTATCTATCATTAATATTAAAACGTAAGTGTGTGTGTATGCGCATGCGTGTGTGTGAAAATTGTGTAGACTGATCGAAGTATATTGTACAATTTTTAGAGAAAATCTATAATCAACTATATAAATTATTCTGCATATTATATATTTCTTTTCCCTTTACCTTGAACAGCTAGAATATTCCGATCTAGATCGAAATGATCTGGAACGCGAGCGAGAGTATCTTGATCTGATAGATGTCGTATATGAGCGTGAATGAGACGAGCAACTACTGGTCGAGCTAACAGAACTGCGTCGACGGGATCGGATTTTTCGTCGGCGGCTGCGTCTGCAAGATGTACTCCTACTTCTGCTTCTACTGTGATTTTTCCTTTTGCTTCTACTTCGACTTCTATTTCTACTACAACTCTTGCTTCTGCTTCTACTACTGCTTCCATTCCGACTTTTGCTTCTACTCCTGTTTCTGCTTCTACTTCTGCTCCTACTCTCGCTGTTGTTCCTCTTTTTGCTTTTACTTTTCGATCTAGACCGACTTGACCTCCTATAGAATCTGTCCTTTCTGTAGGATCTTTGTTTTATATCCTTCATATTTTCCTCCCTATAATGTAATATTACATAAATTATGATAATCAGAGTGAGTAGAAGTTTGTAAGGTTTGACAAGTTTTTTTAGATGGCAGAAGAAAAGTATACATATTAAGATTGACTAATTTTCAATAAGTCTTTTCCAAAATGTATATGCAGTTTATTATTGCACATATCATCATTTAATCCAAAAACTTTTTTTATAGTTTAATTAAGACAATTGATCTTTAATCAGATCTTTGATCTAAATTTTAATAGATACTTCCAACATACCTCGCGATAAATTCTAATAAATTTCTATAACCTAACCTAACAATAATAATGATAAATATATTAATATCACAGTTTAACATAAAATAACTTTTTTTTAACACAAACACAAAACTAATCACTTCTCGTAATTTTTTTTGTTGATTTGTCAATAATTTCTAATAGTCTCTCATCTAGCCAAATCTCAAAATTGCGTCGTAACATAGCAATTTGGAAGCCAACATCCACAATTAAAAAAAAAACTACAGGAAGTGACAAATCCTTTTTTTTTATTATTATTATTATCATTAAACTGTGTAATAGATTTTGATGTATTACCTCGTATCATTTTTCTCTGCGATATCTACCAATGATCTTCCAGAAAATTCAAATACCGTCTCATATGTCTGTATTCCTACATCGCACATAAGTGGTTTTGATTTGTTTTTTTCTTCATCTATTTCTGATTTGGGTTTTAAGATTGAAACAATTTCCCTTTCAAACCAAATTGGGTTCTCAGGATCAATTTTAATTGGTTCTGTCGTAGTCGAAGCATGATGAACATACACTAACATTGTAGGCTGTATCGGAGAATTTGTTCTGCTATTGTCACTACGATTTTGATCCCTTCTATTTCGATATTCTGCCAAATTCAATTTTTTACGAAACAGCGGTTTCTTCGCTTGTTCGTCTGAAGATAAATCTTTAGTATCTTGTAAAATTATATTCTCCACCTTGTTATTCAAACTGTTTGTTGTAGTAGTCACTATATTTTCGTCAGAGTTGCTTTTTAAGAACGGTAATGGTGATTTCTTCACCATCACGTTTGGTGGTTTCTTCAATACAGAAACCATCTGCATCTTAGAACTCGTTTGCGAGGTGGTTTTAGAATCATTTCTCATTCGTAAGATACTTTTAGCCAAAGCTGAGCGAATTAAATATGGAGAATCTGTATCAGAGGATTTGTTTGAAACTATCGTATTATTCTTAGATAATTTAATAGCTAATGAATCGTTTAAAACGTGAGATTGTTCTAAACAAATCTTCTGTTGACAGTCCTTGTGATCATTTTCAAGTCTATTTTCGTTGATTTTATTCGCTTCTTTATCCAATGAAGTAAAAACTGCTAATTTACTTGTATCACATACATCAGTTGCTTCCACATTACTGTCTTTCTTCAAATTGCTATTGTTATGACATTTTACAAATTTGTCATTACATTTTACCATTTTTTTATTCTGGTTTGATCTTAATACAGATGTATGTTTCGTAAATTCTGCAAAAGTTGGATAAATTTATTGTTTTTTAATTAAAACAGTCTCTCTCTTCGCTGTTACTATTGCCTATTGTACTTACTATTGCTATCGCAGCTTTTAGTAGCAGAACCAATGTTAAAACAATAATCATGATCCAATTGTACTGAAATATCATCTATCCTACTCTTAGCATCGTTTGTTACCTAAAAGAGCATTATAATTAATGGATTGTTATTCATTACAAATTTGCAACAAACAATTGCTATCTAAACTACATGCAAATGTATAATATTACACCACAGTAATAATATTAATTGTTCTGTAGAACTTACTTGCTTTAAAACTTTGTTATGGGAAAACGTGGCTCCAACATCTTGTGTATTATTACTACTACGATTTTTATTCTGTATATTTGGCATAGCGGGTATTATCGAAATAGCTCTTTTACGTCCTGAGGCCTAAAATTTAACAATCAGAATAAAATTATTAAACTTGTTTGCATATCATCACGATAGACTATTTACTCTGAAGTAAGTAACGACCTTTATCCTATCAATTACTTCTTTTGAGACAGAATCTGGCGTACTCTTATGTTGATTATAAATTTGGGAAGGAGGCTTCTCTAATACTTGATTTTGGTATTTCTGAGTCATCTGTTGCATTGTGTTCGACTTCGTGACGGGTAGAAAATTATTTTTGATCGCCGACTTATTACGCGGATTCGGATTTTCAGAAGCTTCAAATTGTTCTAACAAACTCTTTATATCACCAGCTTCCAATACTAATACAAAATAATTCTTAGCAAATTATTCATTTTCAGCAAATTTTATGTACCTGTATCAATTAATTACCATACCTGGTGTTTCATCTGATATAGTTTCAATATCTATGCAGTCCTCTTGCTCCTCTTGCTTATCTT
The DNA here is from genome assembly GCF_030444845.1 of Prenolepis imparis. Taxonomy (NCBI): domain Eukaryota; kingdom Metazoa; phylum Arthropoda; class Insecta; order Hymenoptera; family Formicidae; genus Prenolepis; species Prenolepis imparis. Next base: position 175,424 of record NW_028141170.1, read on the forward strand.
TTATAATTACATTTGTTTTCTTTTTTCTTTTCCCTTTTAAATTTCGATTTTTAGCAGTATTTGTACTCTTTTTTTCAAGCTCATGTGTTTCTTGAAATAATTCAGGCAGAATAATTAAATCATCAACTTTTTCTTTCTTTATTTCTTTCTTAGCTTTAGTCTCCATATCAATTTTCATTGTATCATGTGTCATTTTAAGGGTATCTTCTTCCTCAAAATTGGCTATAAAAAAGGATGCACTTTACATTAAAATAAACAAAAACGATAAGAAAAGAAATATACAACAAGTACTGATAACAAACCAGTTTTTTGTCCGTCTTCTTCTAATTTTAATTCAGGTTCTAGATTTATCACTTCTTGCGAGAGATTTTCAGTCTCTCCTTCATATTGTAATATATGCTTTATATCAGATAAATTCACGTTTATAACATCTCTATATTCTTCTAACTTCGCTCTCTAAAAATTAGGAAAAAGAAATTGCATAATTTTAAATAATATAATTTAAAATACATTGATTGTAAAGAAAAAAATTAGCATACCTTCACAAAATGGTGCCACTCTGTGAGAAGCTTTGAAAAATTTTCATCTTCCTGTGGAACTGCAACTTTTGTGGTAAATGATACATCTGTATCTGTACTGTATTTAAACAAATAATTAAATATATTTATATTACATATCCATCACAGTATAAAATATGATTTATTTTAAATCAAACAACCAATTATCTCAGTAAAGACATTTTTCTAAAAAAAGTTTTAAATAACAATTACTTTATTTCCAGAGCAATATATGTAATTTTAATTACTTTTATTATATCTTGTTTTCTACTGAAATTACGTTATCTTGCGTTTTAAATGGAATTATACAACTTTTTTAAACATATATCGATTCTTTTCCTCATTTTGCACACAAAAGTATTGAATCCAAAGTATTTAATTTTATTATTAAAAAAATCAAAATAGTTTATAAAATAGTTTACAATTTATTTTGATACACTGTGATATAAAATTTGAAATATTTTGTAAAATATTCATTCTGTTTCATTAAAAAATATTGGTAGAAATTACAAAATAATCAATACAACGAATTGATCTTATACTTACCCAAGTGCAACATTGCAATTGCAACTTTTTAATGGAATCATATATCATAAATTATTCATTTTTTTATATGTGAGATGTTATTTTTCATATTCATAACACTTAATATTATTACATTAATACTTTTATGTGCAAAATTACTACGAAAAAATTAATATATATAACAAAAATCATATAGTTTCATTTAAAAAAGCTGTTTGTTTTCGAGAAGAATATGTTTTATTTTCATGAGATTTTTTCTTTTTATGAAAAATGTTTTTTAAACAATTAATCGTTGCATTTAAAATAAATTGCTCCGTTATAATATTATACATTATATATTTTTAAATAAGAATACTGTACTTACTTTCGTTCATTGTCGTTCCAAATGGAGTTGAAAGTAATAGGTTGAGATGTGTCTACATCATAATCATTTGGAATAATATTTATTAACGAATCTTGAGGCATTTCCATTGAAATCTGTAAATAAATTTTTTTATAGTATAAAAAAGCATTTACTATTTACAATTTTTTTCTACTATATTTTCAAAACGGATATTAGCCTTATTACTTAATGTATTTTTCAATTTGACCATTTTCATTTTTTTAAAGTAATAATGCTAACATTTTTTAGTTTTACTTTATTTTTATTTAAATTGGACTGTATTTATATAAAATTTATTTTGTTTCTTTTTTTAACTATAATCATTGGTTGCGCATTCAATAAAAAGAATAAGTTTACGTTTACAATTATTAACGCCTATCCGAATTTATACATATGACTGTGCATAAAGAAACGTATATGTATATGTGCATAGAGAAATAAATTACTTGTCTGATATAGGAAACGCAGCATGTCGCATCTTTTATATTTATGACAAATATGTATAAATTTATGTATAGAATATTTACAAATTATGTATAGATAAATCTTTATAAAGTTTTCTGCTGAATACGTGTCCAAGAATTCGCGTTTTTAATTCTATTTTTAAACACGTTTTTAGCAAAATTTTCTAATTTTTAGCAATACTATGTATCAAATTATCTCATAAATATCCTTTTTTTAAGTTGTAATTGAAACATTTATCACTTTATATCAAAGTCAATTAAGTTTTTCAAACAAACGATCAAACAATTGTTATTAAATAAAATATTATTGTAAATAATAAAAAATATATAATTAATTAAAAAGAAAAACTTGTGTGTATTTATATACTTTTTATTTTAAATTACTCGCAACAACTTTAATACGCACTAAAATCAAAAGACTTGGTAATGTCATGACTCGCGCCAAGTCACGCGTATCACAACGAAGTAGACCATGCATCTATACGCAAGTTGCAAAGCTACAAGTACCATAATCATGGAATCTTAACAATTGGAAAGTAACAATTGGAGACCGATTTAGTTCTTAATAAGCTTAATCAATAACTTGAATCTCATATATCCTTGATACAATAAACATCTAAAGAATATGAATTGTATATGTAAATATCACCGCAGTAATGTACATAGAAGATTAAAAGTACATATATATTGTACATGATTAGTACAATCTATATATACATATATAAAATCCAGATAGCACATGGACATCCATCGAACGTCTATTTCTAAACGACCATTTCCGGTTCAAAAAGGATCTGTCTTGGTATATATACATAGACGGATCCTTTTTAAACCTGAAATTCTTTTGAAAGTGGATGTCTAGAAATAAACGTTGATGGATAACCGATGCAAAATCCGACAGGCAAAAATTTTTCTTTTAAGAAACGTCTTCTAAGAAATTGTCCTCCAACTGCACAATAAAGGGCTTACCCCCCCTCGAGTTTTTGTTTCCCGTTAGAAGCCGGTATTTTCTATCGTTTTCAGAAAGTTTCTAGAAAGTTTTTATAACTAACATGTGAATGAATCTCTGATTCTTTGAATGCATCTACGAGTCTTTTGAAGGGCGCGTTATATTGCTTCCATATATGAAGTCTCAATCGGCGTTACTCCCTAATTGTATCATCTTTATATCTTTGATATATATTATACTTTGAAAAACTCTTTATTAGAAAATATATCTTGTAGATTCTATAATTATATTAAAATACAAATATACAAATATTTAAGTAAAATAAACAATTATATTGCATTTCATGAATAAAACATTTAATTTTAAATTTTAAAAATTTAATTTGAATTTTAAAACACAACATGAAAGAATTAAATTCTATAGAGAGTGTGCATATGTATAATTTATTTTTATTATCAATTGGCATAATTTTTTAATATTATTTTTGTAGAAAAAAAACATTTAATATAAATATATTAAAATAATATCTTCTTACAATAATTTTTGGAACGGATGTGTGGAATTTTGTACTTTTTGTTATTTTTGTCAAACATATTATAGATAAAAATTTTCTGTGTTCTTTTTTATCTTTGTTTGACAAAGTCAGTTTTTTTAATCTAATCCTTAATCCTACAGTGAAATTTTATCTCTTTTCTGCTCTAGTTTTGCTTCTCCTCGTAAAACTTTTTATTTTTTACTGCATTTTGATTTTTTATATTTTTATTACCGAGTATTTTTGTAAACGTAGATTATTCTATTCCATATGAATTCTTCGTTTTATCTCTATAATCGCGAGTATAAGTGTCATTTTATTAATTTTCTATCGTACAAAAGAGGTACTTTTGCAATACAATAAAGAAAAATAAATATTTTTTATTAAAATTATATTAAAATATAAACTCAATTTTTATTAGACGTATTAAATAAATAAAATCAAAATAAATAATAACAATATCCTTATTTTCTTTCTGAGATGATTTTATTTAAAATATATAGGCACATAAATCTCTAAAAATAGTTTAATACTTTTTTTTTTGTAAAGGATATGCTATAGCGCCTTTTACAAAATCGTTATGCTTAAGAAAAACCCTCGGAAAAGCCATTCGTAACTCTTGATAATAGAATAAAATGGACTATCACAATAAATTTAAAAATTAATTTTTTGTCATCATCGTTTTAAAAATAAAATATTTAAATAGTTGTATCCAATATCATCTTCAACTGTTATTTGAGAGGTAAACAGTAAAAAATTGTTCAATGGCTTTGATATCTTACCTCGTACTCGTTTGGCATCGAGAATAGTCCAGAATAGAAATCCTCGTCGGGTAATAATTTTAAGAATTCTGCTTCCATAGCAAACACAATGTTCAGATTGGAGCTCGTCACTTTTCAATATATCCGCGATACAAATAACACACTAAAAAAGAAACATTCATTAACAATCTGATTGTTGTACCGTTAAACAGATTCGGGCACGTTTCGAGCGGCTCGGATCACGCGTTCGTTTTAGGTTATGTACAACGTGGTAAGTAAGCGTGACGCGAGAGAACACACGTGTTCGGCTTGAACCGATCGACACTTAATGTCAGACGCACTTTGCCAACAGACACGCGTACAGGGATGGCCAAAGTACGCGTCGATGTTGCGTATTTTGCAATATAAACGCGTCCACGTTGCGCTAACTCGTCGCGCCAACGGGTCACCACCGTTTCGTGCCAGACCGAACCAGCTGTGGGAACACGAGCGGCAATGATCGTCGATCGCCCGCGATACCGTTATATTCCCCGCGGTACATATCAATTCCAAATGACTCACACTCGCAACTTTTACAAAATTTAATGTCAAAAACTCGCTACATCGCGGACAGTTTGGACATATACGCGCGATGTATAACGAACGCGTAGACTCGAGGACTCCTCATCCACATACAAGGAGAGCGTTTCGTTGTATCTATATGAAACGTGTGTATGTGTATATTGCTCTGCGTGCACGCGCGCTTGCGTCGTGTATATATGTATGCATAGCAAGTGAAAGGGGGAGAAAGAAAAGCCGGCGTTTATCCACGTCGCGTCCAAACGCCACGCCTCCAGAAATCAGCAGCGGTATTTGACAAAAATTGGAGCAGCGATTCGATGTCGCGGAATGGTACATATGGATGTCATTATTTACCGTTTCAATCGGGACGTCGTTTATCGTCGTTTAGCAGCGTATATATAATGCGGCCGAGAAGAACAAGCCTGTCGAACGGAACCGGCAGCCCTCGGCTTCCCACGTAATTTAGCACGGAAACTTCGCGATATAAATAACGTTCGTTCGTATAAACGCGACGCACTAGCACCAATATTTCACAAATAATCGCGAAAACGCTATCTTTTTTTCCCCAACTACTTTGGACACACGCGTGAATTTCAACACCGGCGAGTACACGTGATAACCACGTTTGCGAAGCTTGTCCAGCTAGAACTCACGCGCACCAACGCACAGTCCGCACGTATCTGACGCGGTTAGCGGTGCTCGCTCCGCCGCTCTGCGCATGCGCAGCCAGTGCCGGTCCTAGGTACTTCGCCGCCTGTGTGTAAACCTACTTTTCGTTGCCTCGTTATTCCGTTTAAATTAAATAGGAATTTGGGGGATTTTCTGTTAATTATCTTTACATATTATTATCGTTTTACAAATTGGGATTTTCTTTTTAAATTTTTGTAAAATATTAAAACCACGAAAAAGGCCTTTGGCCGCCCCCCTGTTAAATCGGCCGTCCGCGGGGCACACATTCGCCCTTCGCTAGGACCGGCCCTGCTTGCGAACTATTGTTCTTGAACTGTGGGATTTTCTTACGCAAGCGCAGTAGCACAAAGAAGTCTATAACAATAAATGCGATTTAGACTTTAATCAGTAGCGTATATATTTTCCTTAAATAAATGATATTATTAGAAAGAGAGAGAGAGAGAGAGAGAGAGAGAGAGAGAGAGAGAGAGACTTGTTTTAGAAAGGAATAAAACTGTCACGAGAACGATATAAAACTTTTTATAAATTAAAAAATATAATTTTTAGATGTCAATAATAAATCTTAATAATTTTTTGTATTTGCCAACTTTCGTAAAAATAAAAAGGAAAAATATTTATAGAAAATTTATAGAAATTGTCACAATTTCAATAAAAAAATATAAATTTAGATAAAAACTTTAAATAGTTTAATTAAAAAACTTAAGAGAGTATACAATTTTACTTTAAATAATTTAAATGATATAAATAGAAAGAATAATATTAATACTATTTAATATATCATATTTAGTATCATATCATATTATAAAATAATATTATTAATGTTTCTTCCATCATTGTATATATCAAAATAATATATGTATATTTAAAATTATAAAATTATTAATTTAAAATATATATATATACATATATATATATATATAATAAAAATTTTTTTGTATCAAATATATATATGTATATATATGATGTATATTTTGTATGAAATATATGTATATGTGTATAGTATGCATTTACGTATACAATATAGCAGTAATAGCAATGCATGCGCGTAGGAAAATCTTATGATCTATTAGTGCCTTAACTGTATTACAATGAGAGCTTTTCATCAAGAATTCATATAAACACAATGTTACATAATTAGCTATCAAATAAAAAAATTGCGAGACTTTAAAAATTCTTCAATAGCTAATTGCGACAGTCTACCGCTTGTTTTCTTGTTGGAAAATTCTCAATCTTCCGATAATTGCAGCAATAGCCACAGTGTGCCGCCAGTAAGCATATAATATAAATTCTTTAACAGTTATCTCACAAGTTAGATGTCTCTTAACGCAAAATATCTTCGCTATCCTGTAACAGTGTTTATGATGAGAAACGAAAGAAAAAGAGAGAAAAGTAGAGGGGGAGGGGGAAGAAAGAGAGAGTATTCAATTAATAAATTGTAAAATATTATACATATAAAATTATGTAATTTTTTGATACTGTGTTTACTATATATTAGTAAATTATTAGTATTGTTTAGATTTATTTAGTTAAATCATATTATATGCATAAATGAAGAAGGGATTGAAATGAAATGATCATAATGCAAAATTTATAATAGCAAATTTCTATGTTCATATATTCATTTTGGTTGAAACATATAGATATAACAAATTCTCATTTATATTCTGCTATATACAACTTTTATTGAAAACAAGCTTTACGCATTTGATGTTATAATTAATTAATTAATTCTAATTATATCGGATATTAGAATTGCTTTATGTCAATTTTGACATAATATGTACATATATATATATATATATATATATATATATCATATATTATATGTATATATATTATATACATATATATATTATATATGATGTTCCATTGGAAGTTGCTGAAATTAATCAGCTGTCATTTTTATACGCATATAGAAAGAAAGAAAAATAAAATATCTTCTAATAGAAGACATTCAGCAATTTTATTTACATATATGGACTAAAAATAGTCGAAGATATTTTTATCATTTAAACATTTAACCATAGGATTGTCGATTTTTGATATTTTTTATAAACAAACGTTTATTAAATGATAAAAATACCTATCTGATTTTATCTTTAAAATCCATATATACATATGTATAAATATAACTGCCAAATGTTCTGTATTAGAAGATACTGCTCCTTTTCTGTGTGCATTTAAAAATGACAGCTAATTAGTTTCAGTAACTTTCTTCTGTAAATAATATTCCTGTATCAAACATTCTGTATTTACCTATTACATTTAAATATTGATAAAATTGAATCATTCAGTACGACATGAAAAATATCATATCATAAGTCATTCTATTATCTTAAAAAATAATGCTAGTTTACAGTATCTTTGAATAAACAAGTAGTGATTTATCCTATCTGTAATCATATGTATTTGCATCTATATTCAATATATTTTAGTTTTAGTTTATTTTAGTTATCATTTTATCTACATGTGCTGCTTTAGAAATGCTTTCAAGATAGAAATAATAAGTAATTCAATCGTTTAATTATTTCAGGAATTCACGTTATCAGTTTCAAATAAATCATATCTGGGCATACATCTTTCGAAGAATTTAAACGACTTAGATTGAAGAATATAATTAATATAATACTTATTATTATTATTATTGTTATATTTCACATGATTTACAATAAACTATACTGTATTACAAAATTCTTAAATATATACCGTATATTGTATTCTACTAATTCCTAATCATGATTGGAAAATTTATGAAAGCAATTTATCTTTTTTTGTAAAGTAACTTGTTATTGATTTTATAAGTAATGTGTTTCTATATTAAAAAAAAAAAAAAAAAAAAATTACAAATTGTTACAATTTTTGTTAGTACTTTTTTAATAATAATATAGAACCAAATTATATGCAAATTATACATAATTTATATTTTTTAATGTATTTCGGTTATTAAAATATTAATTATAATTTATAATAGGTATATTAATATATTCAATATTTATAATGCTATTGATAGAAAATATAATAATTTTGATAATAAAAAAATCTTCAATTTTAATATTACAGAATTTAAGATTACAGAATTTTAATATTACAGATCGCAAAAAATCAATTTTTAAATAATATAATTGCAAATGAAAGAAAAGTTCTAATTTTCAATAAATTTATAAATATAATTAAAATACAATTATAATCGCTTTTTCGTATTTTTAATCAGATTATTAATTCTTTATTAATTAACTCTCTCTAATCTCTTTCTCTAAATCTGTATGTTAATTTTTAAAAAATCTGTTGTTGCTTATGTGAGAGAACATTTTTGCTTGTATTCTTATATTTGTTAAATATTTTAAGTCTGTTTTAAAAATTTACTATATACTGTTATTATATTCATTATATGTTGCCATTTAAATATGCTTATATTAAACTTTTAAAAAAGTTGAGAAATAATTAATACAACATGCTAGGTTAACATGCGTTAATTTAACAACGATAAATTAATATGCGTTAATTCATGTTCGCAAGAAATTGCGAATCATTGTTTGCATCATGAGCGTTGTATGGCGAAACTATCAGCGAAACGATGCTGCTAAATTTTAGTATACAAATGGAAGATGTAGGTAACCGGTAAATACGGGATCTAATTACGCAGAGGAGAGAAAGATGAGATAAATCACACGCTGTTGTTCATGCTGCGAGTGCCGTGCTCACATTTCACGATACATGTTGTTTTAATCCACCAGCATTACAAGGCTAGAAGGACGCAATCTTAAGCTACGTACGCATATGCGCGTTTACATGAAACTGAAGCGAATAGTGAATCAAGCGAATGTGTGTTACAACAAAGATCAACAACAACGCAAATCGCTATTAAGCATGGTATACATATATCCATATTCGTCTATTTGCTATTGAACTTTCTAGAAAGCATTTGTGTGTGTCTTCGTTCAACTACCCGTATTATACAAGTTTGCAAGTACATTTTTAAAAACGAAAAAAAAAAGAAGATTATTATGGAAAACAGAATTATATAGAATTATTTTACAATTTATGACTTTTAATTTTAATTAGAGAAATTGTGATTTTTATTTTGAATTTCTTCAACACATGCATTTATTAAAGAAAGGGTCGATTTTAAATTCGTCTAATTTTTGTAAAGTAATCAATGTCTTTTTACAAACGCTAAATGCATCAGTCAATGAATCACAGGTACATATACAAGGTGCTTGTATTCAGATTGAAGTTCGCCGTTTCAAATATTTGTTATAAAACAAAAAAATAACCAAATTTACAAAACACAGAATTTTTTATTCCAACTCAACTCAACGTTACAAAAAAGTAGCGTTTAACAAAACTAACAATAAAACTGATATCTAGTACTTTTTAGGAGGCGTCGCAAGACATCGGTTACTTAACAAAATTTGTTCAATGAGATTTGTCATTCTTTTAAGTTTGTCACAATTGTCCAGAAACACCCTGCATTATATGCATTATATATATGCAGGATGTTTTAAAATCGTCAGATATTTTTTTAATAACAGATAAAACAGACTCTTTCATCAATTTGGGGATTTTAATTTTTCCTTAGCGAGATAGAAAATCTCCAGGCATCAATAATTTCTGAGTTATAAGTGATTAAAAGAGAAGAGCTTTTTGCAAATTAAATTTTGTCGAATTCAAAGTTTAAGAAAACTACGTTTTCCAGTTAATTTCAGGTAATTTAGTTTAATAAAAGTTTATTTAAGGTTTATATAGTTACACATACACGTATATATAAATTAAAAATAAAAACTTGCAAAAATATGTCTGTCTCGACATTTTCGTCGAGGAAAAATCGTCTCTAAATTGGCCAAAAAATCTGTTATTAAAAGGAGAAACCTTGATGGTTTTGGGATACCCTATACATATACATATATCATAAAGTATTTAGTGCTTTCATAATAAGCTCATCAGATTTTATTTTGTAATTATCTTATCTCATCTAATATTTTTATAGGCAAAGTATAACGAGCAAAATAAACGAATAGCCGAAAAATTTTAAAGTACAAAAACTAGAAAAAAAATATATATATATAATTTCTTAATACCTAATTACTTAATTATATCAAAATAAATCCATATACGTAATATCCAAAATAATGTATACCTCTCGAGCACTCGAAAAATCTCGACATATTTCTTAGATATTTGGATATTGACAATATATATGTATATGTGCATAGATCAATGATTCTATAATTAGACGTAAATTTTTTAAAGATTTTTTAAAGATTTGTTACATAAAATAAATAATAAAATATTTAAAAATATGAAAAAAATTATCATTACAAAATTGTTGATAAAATTTCCAAGATCAATGTAAACACCATAACAACAAATATAAAAATTACTTCTCGGAATAAAAAGTCGCGAACACTTTTATTGTTTAATTTTTCACAAACTTTTCCGTTGTAGTATTTTACGATGCAATTCTCCGGACGTTCTGCATGCATCGTTGTGCAATACGAGCGGATGTACGACGTATTTACAACGAGAATCGTACGATGGAGCGATACGCGATGCGGAACAACACCGATGCTATCGGGATTTTTTAATTATTGATCGTCGCGATGGGTTTTAACCGACAAAGGGATATTGCGCTATAGTCTACCCATCGGAAGACGTCCAATCGTTACTTTCCCTTCTTTAAATCTAGATATTGCACGTGCGCGAACGGATATTATTGCTTTTAGTGCTTTTATCGACGTTATCAACGACCACCAAAAGTTCCGGATTCCTCGGATTACTATTACGTTCATCTATATGTATATCTTCGATCGCTAATGGTCCATTCGCATATTGCTAGATCACTAGATCGAGCGATCCACAATGAAACGCGTTGCCGATCGCTCGCATTCGTGATCATGCAATTATTCCTGGTACAAAAATACGCCTCGAGGAATTTAAGGAAATAAATAAAACGCAGGAATAAATCGAATCACACTGTAGAATAGGTACTCGGATTGAGTGTAAATGATAAATATTATGTATTGACGAAATGTTTCGGGCAAACAGATGGATAAAGGAAAGGAACACGGAAGAGAGGGAGAATCCTCTCTGAGCAAGCGCGCAAATTAAAGACGTCTTCCGCGTCTGTTCTCTGACTTTGGTCGAAACGGGATATTCTGTTATAAGCAATTACTACAGCCCGTAGCAGCTAGTAATTTCTGCGATTCTAGAGAAACTTTGACTGGTGTCGATTATCTCTCACGAAAGGCACTTTGCTGACGGAAGAGTAAATCGCGCCGTCTTATATCGAGAGAACCTTGAAAGCATCTTCAAGTAATGTATAAATTTAAGCTAAACACTGTTGTAACATTAGAATTTTTCACCACGCATTCAAATATCGTAAAATTTGTCTTACAGTTTGAGAAACATATATATTTTAGAAACAGATTAGAGTTAATTATTATCTGCTCAATCGATGCTATTATCATCTTCTATCTATGTATGTATGTAGGAATAAATTTTTTAAAAAATTGTCCTTTAAAACAAATAATATTTTACTCGTTTTCATGTCAAACTTTATAATAATTTTCGTAAACTTATCTGATGCGCGCCGTGAAACGATCTGATAACAACGTACTAGGTGTATCATAGATGTACCATAAATTGGAGGAAATGCACAGGATTTGTACATTGCGATATAATCAAACAAGCCCAACGCTCTCAAATCTGGGAGCTTAAAACGATACGCATGTACAAACCTATGCAGACAATTCACGCGCGCACACATACAACTGTAGATACTTTTGCAGGAGAGAATGACTATATTGACCCTGACGCAAGCTTAGCAAGTTTACCAATAATGCTCTTTCCGGCGTGGTCGCTTCTATTAATTTTATCCATAATATTAGTGCCATGACTTCGAGCAACCGATACACACGCTATGATTTAGCAGTCGGCCCATTGGTAATATCGATTGCATCTGTTCAGTATAGTTCGCGGAGGGAAGCACGTGGAGAGAGTGGGAAAGAGGGTGAGAAAGGGTGGTCAGTGGTCAAAATGCAAGCAGGTAGGGCAGGCGTTTGGAAAAAAACATTTGCATTAGCGCGCTGAGCGAACGCAATAAAGCGACCAAAGATAAACTGTTAAATTGACCAAGTTGGAGAAATTACGTCGCAATAACGTGCATCCCAATGAAACGCGGCGTATATACGCATATACGTATGTACTACATCGTGTCACTCTCTCCATTTTCGGCTATTTACGAACTCGCATTGTAAATAAAGTTATAAACTTCGCTCGTGTGAAAAACTGCTATGAATTTCATTGACCGGCTTTACTTCAAATTCCGCCAAGTTTTTGTTTTTAAAAATTCAAAAAGTCTTACATACAACTGTATCGTACACCATACAATCGTATGATCTTTTGATGATTTTTTTTCTATATTATATAAATTTTTTTTTCCTGAAATAGGATTTAGATTAGAAACGTTCTCAGTTGTGATGTGCGGATCGATAGAATCGAAATGATGCGACACCTATTATTTTTTTGATTCGGAATAGTTCCATAATTCATAAAGTTTGTCGCACCCCCTCCCCACCCCCTCACTCTTTCTCTCTTTCGCTCTGTGTGTCGGATAGGATCTTTATAAACGATAACTTCGTGCTTGCGTTTGCCTTCCGATTTCCGATCGGAATCGCGGAACTCCGTATGTGTCGCTCCGACAGCAAGTTTGCAAATCGTCTCTTTTATCCCGGCACTCGGTGGGAGCAGATTTGCTCGCCTTTCCCATTCGAGAATCGTTCTCCCTTTATCACGATGCTCCTGCATACGCAATCGGACGGTAGTGAGATCATTCCTTTCCCAGTCCTTTCGAATAAAACAGTTTTTCCCCGTTGTCAACATTTCCGCCATAAAGTAGCATGTCCGTTTTTTTATCGCTCCTGCTTCCTTTCATTTCTGAATTTTATCGTAGTTTGCATATAATAAACTGGAAATAAACTGGAAAATCGATAGTAACCAAAGACAGATATGTTACGTTTGTTACGTTACGATGTAACAAACCTAACTTAACCTTAAATCTTTTTTTTTTTAATTTTTTAATTATTGCAAAATCTATGAAGAAATTCCAAAATAATGTTTACAAAACAAAAAAATAATTATTATCTCTAACTATAATTTTTTATATTATACATATGTAGCTTTTCAAGGTTGGAAAGAATTTCTTTCAAATTAATCAAGAAATTTTCGGTAGATAATAATGATAAAATTACTCTCTATATCTGCAGATTGCAGGATAAAAAAGAAAGAGAAGAGAGAATGTAGTTAGAGGAAAAGAAGAGACTCGCAGATTTCCTGCAGGCTTATCTCTAGATAACGTTATACGTTGTGCTGCGGGATTCTGTTACTTTGGACATTTACGAAAGATTGATGATCTCACATCTGATAAGACGATAATCTTAAACGAACTTTTTCAAAGCTTTGCTTATGAATTTAATGAGAATTTAACGAGGGTACATTCATTAATTCATCACAATTGTTTAAAGTTATCATACATTGACATATAGATATTGGATAGAATAGACAAAAAAAAATTGAAACAAATTTCGAATCGCATTTTCGAATCACTATTTTCTTTCTTTTTGTTTTTAATCTAAGCTTTTTATAAAATTTTTAAATCAACATTATGTAACTTATCGTATATGCACTCAATCTTTCAATTACACGGAAATCAAGTTGGATTGTTATTCGCGGAAATACCTTTATTATCTACAAATCTATCGACATTATTGCCTTGTTGGATAAATAGTTGCGTATAGCACGAATTTCAATGAAAACTTCCCGTTTGTACAGAGCGATTGATACATGATCGAACTTATTTGCTCGCGAGGTCCGATCGAGTGGATATCTTATATCGAAGTCTATATCGAGTCTATATCTTATATCGAAATTATCTTTGATATAATCACTCGTTTAAATTATCGCCTATCGTTAAGGAGGATCCACATTACCGAGCCGAATCTTTAGACAAATCTCAAGTCAAGCTCCAGCTTAACGCGTATTAAAATTCTTAACGCGTGTTTGCAACGAACATTAATTCGAAATTCGGTTTTGATCTTGTCTGTTCTTGTACTTTCTAAAATTTTTTAAATTTTAGCCTTTTGCTTCGCAGGGATGTCAATAATGTTGTCATCTTTTTTTTACACACATATCATTATTTAATTCAAGTTTATTATTAATTTCTATCCAAGAATCGTTTCTTTTTAATTTATCGTAATGTTGAAAACAGTTTTGTTTAGCATTTGTTAATAATAATCTTTTTATTCTCACAAGCACACATTCATAATTATAAACATTCTTCATCAGATTATTCCATCTTGTTATCAAAAATTAATGTAATTTGTATATTGTATATGTATTGCATATGAATTGAATCGAATATTGCGATTGATTAGGCAACTATCCACGTGTTTGTTTGTCCTTTATCTTTTGTTATCGTTCTAACTCGAGGCTCGGTTATCGTCCGACAAAGCGTGTATTTCATTGACATTGAGCTCTATATGTATGTATATTGAAGTGAGCCATCAGCTTACAGTTTGCTCGTTTTATTTTGTATAAGTTCTTCTATGGAAGTGTAAAGTTGAAGTTAGGTTAAACAAACTCGTTGTATGTATAATGTATATACACCACAGAAAAAAGACAGATATATTTGGTGGCAAGTCTGTCTCACTTCATATTATAATGGCACCAACCTATCATTGAACGTCTGACAAAGATAGTTTCTAAACCAAATCTATCTATCCTTTAGACTTGTTTTTGTTACCCCTACTCTTACAATTAGATGGCTCACTCCAGTATGTATAAAGCTCAATGGTGTAACTTGTGTGTGTGTGTGTGTGTGTTATCATACAAAAAATTCTTTTATACGACGAAATACCGACGACTGTTAGTAAAACGCTGTGAATCACCAAACTGCGTATCACCAAAATATTCGCGACTCCATGGAGTGGACATGCGATTGTTTACGCGATGGTTCGACTCGAAGTTCGACTCGAAGTTCGATTCGATAATGTGGACCCTGTTTTATATATATATTATTAATTGCCACCTGATCGCGTCGACGCCCAGACAGTCGTCAACGCAGTCTCGAAGACGAGTCGCAAAGCGCGATTCGAGTCGGATTTTACCACAATTACCACTATGACGGGATCCAAGAAAACGTCTCAGGTTTGTGTCTCTAATAAATGCATCATAATTAATAACGTATTGTGATTAATCATTATACGATTTCACATACATATAGTTAAAAGAAGAGAAGCCTATCGATATATATGTTCAGTCGCGCCTCTTATCTCATACCATAAAAATTACTTGCATAAATATCTCTCGAAATGCGTATGCAAGTCGCCTATAAACGTTCTTTGTTCTTTATTTGACAAGACATGATTGCTTTCAATATTAATGATTTAAACATATGTCCAAGTTCGAACTTAATAATTTTATCTGAATCAAGTTTTCACATAAATATAAATTTAATGACGATAAATGTGACGTTAAATGTGTTATAGATTATTTTCTTATCTTATTTTCTTAAGATTATATACACGAGGAAAGTTTTACAGTACCTACACATTACATATATAAAAAATATATTTTGGTTTACAACCATTATTGTAAAGC
The DNA here is from genome assembly GCF_030444845.1 of Prenolepis imparis. Lineage (NCBI taxonomy): Eukaryota > Metazoa > Arthropoda > Insecta > Hymenoptera > Formicidae > Prenolepis > Prenolepis imparis. The sequence continues at coordinate 191,501 of NW_028141170.1, forward strand.
TGAATATAATGATATAATGATATAAATTAGAGTATTTGTTAAAAAATTCATAAAATTATTTATAAAAATGTTAGTAAAATTAAAAATAAAATATTAATAAAATTATCCATAAAATTATTTATAAACTATTTATAAAAATTGGAAATTTTTTACGATTATGTGCATTTAGTTTATACAACAAAATATTCGAACAATAATAAAATATAAAACATAATATTATTGAGAGTAAAAATATTGCAATTTCTCTTATAATATGTATTAATATGTTTCACAATAACAAAAGTATATTGTAATTTTTACTACAATATTTTCTTTATATATATAATTGAAACTGGCAACCATTGTATGTGTTGTGTGTATGTGTGTTTGAATGTGCACGTGCGAGTGTGTCAATATCTCATTTTCTTATATTTTGGAAATATGAGATAGGGAAAGTTAGCAATAGAGAATAATAATATGCCTTTAAACTTTTTATGCTCATGCTGAATGTATATAATATAATTTAAAATTAACATACACACTACTTTGCTGATCATATAATCTTATTTGTAATTATCTCGCGATCAGATTAAATATTTTCATTGTCAAATTTTTAAGTTAATTCGAACTGATTCAAGCGTGTTTCTAATCTTGTTACGTGAATATGCTGAAAGATTTGACTTTGTGTGCGAGTCTGTTCTCTCTCTCACCCCCCCCCCTCTCTCTCCTTCGCTCTGTTTTTAGCCTCTCTTTCTTTTTCTACGATTTTTTATGCGTTTTCAGCAAGGCATTACATTTTTTCTTCGTTGGTTTGGTGATAATGTAAATATATAATGTAATTTCCATATGTTATTGACAGGCAAAGAGGGTTTCGCTCGGACTTGGCGGCGCTTTGGTGGAACATCGAGATGAGCCGAAGCGAGGTGGTTGGGCCAACCAGATCGAATTTGTTCTATCCTGCATCGGATACGCCGTTGGCATCGGCAATGTTTGGCGTTTCCCTCTCTTCATATATCGCAATGGCGGTGGTACGTACATACCGGTACATACGCACATGTAATCATGCCTACACTGGTATATCTGTCTCATAATGTACATGGAAAATACGTACTCCCGAAAGAGAGAGAGAGAGAGGGGGGGGGGGAGAGGGAGAGAAAGAAAGAGAGATAAAAAAAGAGAGAAGAAGAAGAAGAAGACAGAGTAGAGTCAAACACATATCACTGAATTACATACCAATTACATCTCAAATTATAACTATCAAACTGTGCTAGTATGTTTTATAAATAACAAAAAAAATGTCATATTAACACACATAACTATAAAATTTTTAAGTTGAATAAAAGTTATCATAAAAATAGAATGTGACTGTTCCCCCCAAAAAAAGAGATTTATGAGAATTATCTTATAAATTTTATTTTTTTTGGCAAAGTTATATACATATATTATATACATCATATATTTGTATCTAAAATATTTATTAAACTGTATTTAATAAAGCATTTATGATCTTATGTTTACATTATGTTTTTTCTTGTTTTTATTTATTATGAAACACGTTGGTACAGTTTAGCCGTTAAAAGCTTGAGCTACCCCGTACATCACTGGCATGCAATATCTGTGTTCTTATAATAGGGCATCGAAAAATTATTTGCACAAACTTAGAAAGCTGATGCACAAACTTTGAGATTGCGTTGAAGATTTAAAAATAAGAAAAGTAGTTGCCACGTAAACAAAGATCTGAAGACACTTTTTTTTGGAATTGCAACTGATTCAAGATGAGAATTTTTTAATTAATTCTAAAATTTTTTAAATATATATAAGTTATTAAATTCTTTAATATAATTCTCTCTCTCTCTCTCTCTCTCTCTCTCTCTCTTTTTCTTTCTTTAACTATTTTTTGTAAACTAATTCTTCCCATGTGTGACAGAAATCCCAATCTCTAAAAATTTTTTTAAGCGGTTGAATGTATAGGATGATAAACAATATAATTTAATCAATTTAATTAACATATTAAAATAATTCCATTTAAAATAGATTAGTATTCTGAACTAAGAAAATATTTTTGTCTATAATTGTGAGTTGATAAGTATGTAAAACATTCATTTATTCAGTAAAGAATTTATAGTTCATTAAATAATCCATTAAGATATATTGATAGTATATATATTATATGTATATGTATGTTTATATATTGTTACATTTTCGTTGATACAATTCTACTGTACCTGATCAATTCGAAATCGAAGCAATCTATGTTGTGTTAATTGTAAATAATAAAAAGAAAAAGAGATCGCTTCTGGAACGGTGAGCTCGTCAATTGACGTTATCTTGAGTTTGAGGACTCTCGATGGACATTTTTGATGGTTCTGCCTATCTTTTGTCCATTTAATATTATGTATTCAAGTTCGTTAGTTTTTTTTTTTTTACAAAAATCGTTCTTCCCTTATGGCAAACGCGATGTGCGATAGTATATGAGTGTGATGTGCCAGGACGTATATCGATTTGATCTACGGAGATGCGACAATAAAATAATAAAAGTACAAAAAATTATTAAAATTGTGCAGAATCAATGAGATTATATTTTAAAACATGATTTTATTTTACAATTATAGTTAAAAGAAAATTGTTTTGCATTTGTTTCGGAAAAGCTATAGTTAAAATTGTGTATTGTATATTGTTATAGGTGCCTTTTTGATACCTTTCATTCTCATGCTGTTTACAATGGGTCTGCCTATATTCTTTCTCGAACTTTGTATGGGTCAGTATACCGGACTGGGACCCATAAAGGCTTTCAGCCGCATGACGCCTGCGTTTCATGGTCTAGGCTATTGCACGTTGGTCGTCATTTTGCTAGTGATGATATACTACATGATAATCGTCGCATGGACTTTATTCTACATATTCGCTTCTTTCTCTTCAAAACTCACCTGGGCATACTGCGATAATGATTTTAACACAAACGGTAAGTAAAAATAAACTAGTACATGTTGAGGGATTGGATTTTTATTTAATTTTTATTTAATCGAGCAAACATTTAACTAAACTTTAGCAAGTTAACTATTAATTATTACCTACGACTAGATATTTATTAGGGAATTTAATTCTGCAATATTATTAACTCTACAATATATCAACGTTGATATTTACATTTATTTAAAATTGTTTAGAATTTATTTAAAATTATTTATTTAAAATTGTTACAAAAATGCGTTTTGACTTAATTAAAAGCTGAAAGACTTACTTTTATGTAAGTTGACGATAATCTGTGTCTAAAAATTTACAATTTACCTTAATGTTATTTATCGATCAAGATACTTCCCCATTACTTTTAGCGTATGTAAACTTATTAAATGTTTGAAATAAAATATTTTCTTTATAAAAATATTGTGTAATAATAATAATAATGATGATAAATGATAAATAAAATAAATAAAATATTTCGTGTAAAATAATATGACAAAAAATATTTATTATTCTTTTTATTGATTAATTTGTGTACTTTATAAGATAATATAATATAATAAGATATTATTAATTAACGTTACTTATTATTATGCAACTTGTGAAGCCTAATTAAATGATGAATCGTAAAAATCGTAAAAAAGAAGGATATATTGAAAAAGGATGAAAAAGGGAAAGTGCTATTTATCGTGTTATGCCCGTTCGTTTTCGGACGGTGCGTCTAATCAGTCTAATGCATAATATTAACATCGACAGATTGTTATAGCGGCCTTGAGGATGTAATATGCCAGAAGAAAACTAACTCAAACTCTATATTTTACAACAAAAGCTGCATGGCCATCCACGCTGTCTGTTCCAATTTTGGTTACAACCATGGTGGCAATATCACTCATTGTTTCAAAAATAACGGCGAGGCGAAGGCCTTCGGTGATATCTACAATCGGACATTGTCGTCCGAAGAATACTTCAGGTACGATATAAGTTGTCATCAGCGCTGCATCGTGTCGAGAGGATCGGGAACGAGCCTTACGCCGCTGTTCAGCGTTGAGGAACGAGACAAAATTTGTTCAAGATCGCGCTTGCAAAGCGTGTAATTGTCAATTGCGTTCAGAGACTACGTTCTTGGTATAAACGGGGCCACATGGGAGAACTTCGGTGGCATAAGATGGGAATTGTTCGGATGCCTCACTTTAGCTTGGATAGTGTGCTTCCTCTGTCTAGTACGCGGCATCCAAAGCATCGGCAAGGTTGTCTACTTCACCGCCCTCTTTCCCTATGTTATTCTCACAGCTCTACTAATACGAGGTAAGAAACAGAAACGGGAAAGTTTTTCTATATATAAAACGGTATACAAGTTCATTGGAATTTAATTCATTCCTAACGGCCAACGTCTTAGTATTTATAAATTATTTTTATATAAAATTATTTTTTAATAAAATATATCAATTATGTTTCCCTTTTCTTTTAAAAATTAAAAAATGAGAAATAATATTAAATACGACCTCACAAGAAAAGTTATCTACAATTTAGAGAATTTAATATTATCTGAAATCTCTTCAGAAAATAAAAATAATTGATATACTTAAAATTATCTATATTATAATTACGACTTCTCTAATGTATTGATTAAATTAGTATAAGCCATTGCAGTAACTTGAAAGATGTGTTATACCTATGTCCATTGATCGTCATATTTAAAATTTTTTAAAATTAAGAATATGCTAAAGATGTTTTCTATATTAAATGAAATCTATATATTATGAAAAAACATCTTGTTATTTTTTATTATAAAATGTAAATAAAAACAGATAAGAAAAATTTTAAACAGAAATAACAATTATAATAAATATATGGATATAACAATTTTAATAAATAATTCTTATATTATATTATAATAAATTACTAAGTCTTTTTTATTGCCGACTGAAACTGCATGCTCGGCGATTCGAGAGATAAATAAATTTAACATTATCATCATTGACTATATATAGGATATCTTCGCTCGAATATCTTAACTTTTTCAAGCGCTTCTCTCTCCGTAAGCTTTTTCGAATCCGTTCGTACAGCGAGATTTCTGTATATGGATCGCGCGACAATAGCATCCTAGCATAAGAGAGCGGATAACTTTATCATGAGCGTGACTAAAGGAGATATTCGCACAGGTGCTACGTTAGACGGCGCCGATGAAGGCGTTCTGTGGTATATCATGCCCAACTTTACGACTCTGAAAGACGCCAAGATGTGGGCGGACGCCGCCTCTCAAATCTTTTATTCGCTCGGTATCGGCTGCGGATCTTTAGTCACCCTCGCGAGCTACAGCAAGTTCAACAACAATTGTCACAGGTATTACGATTATACCAGAATGATATTTTTTATTTTTTGTTTTTAATGTAGAATAAAAATATAGTCCGTATCGTATATATTTGTCCCAAAAATATATGTACGGATCCGATTACATCAATAATTTATTGTAATGCATATTTAATTAATTCCATTAACTAAGCATGGCGAGCTTTTGTTAATCTTTGTGACACATCTTAATCAATGACATTTCAATTTTTTACGACACATGATGTTTGTTGCACATTTTATTTTATTAATTCAAGACTCGATGTGTGTGACGTTTCAACGAGGAAAGAGTAGATTAGGTATTCGTTACGATCGACCAATATAATTCCAAAATCAACTCGAGTATAAGAATAATAATAACGAGACTAAAAGACGATTGTTCTAAATAATGAAATGCATAATAATTCGATTCTTAAGAGCAATGTACAAATGACATAATAATAATAATTTTATGATAGTAGATAGTCTTTAACACACTATTTTGGAAAACGTGTAATTGTAATATTCTCCAGGAATGCAAGTTATATATATATATATACATTTTTTTTTTTTAATTGCGTGTAATAAATAATATATATATATGTATATATATCTGTGTGTGGTATGTATGTGTGTGCGCAAAAGGATACAAGAGAAAATAAGAGATAAAATCTTGGGATTTTGTTGGAGATCAGAGAAACAGAAAAAAGATTGGATACAATATAATGGTTAGAAGGATCTTTTATTTTTATTTTAGGGAGAAAGATGAAAGTGCTTTTTTTCAAAACAACACGATGTTTGTGTGTGAGCTTTCCTTTGTTCTAATGTAATTCGTTCCTGAGGTTTATTCAAGTATTTTATTAACATCCTGTACGTGTTTGTGTATACGGTTCGAGTGCATGATAATTTGATTCTTGACTTATGTATTGTCAGGGATGCTATTTTCGTCACTTTTACGAATCTATTTACGTCCATTTTCGCTGGCTTCGTAATATTCTCGATACTCGGATTCCTGGCTCGGCAGATGCAAATGCCGATTGACAAGGTGGTTCAGAGCGCGGAGGGATTGGCTTTTATCGCTTACCCAGAGGCAGTGGTGCGGATGCCGTTGCCGAATCTCTGGGCCATTCTGTTCTTCTTCATGCTCTTCATACTCGGCCTCGGTAGCCAGGTAAGCACGCGAGCGATTTTACACATACATACATAACGGCATTTGATCTTACGAACTTAAGCGCACTGCGGTGGCAAAAACGGAAGCGAAAAATATTATCGCATAAACGTTTAAGAAAGCTATATAAGAAAGTATTATTTCCATTTTCACAAGAGAAAAACCGGGAAGAGATACCCCGGCTTCGACTCCTCGTCACTTACGATGATGAGAAAAATAATTATTAGTGCGATGAAGCGCGAGCGAATACGGGGGGAGAAACGGGGTGCAGGGAGCGAGCGATGTAAATTTCAATTTTCCTTCGTGTAACGAGAAACTTTGCTGCGCTAACTGCGTTTGTTCCAAGTCGTGTATATTCGCAAGATGGGTCGACACACACATACACACACACACACACACACACACACACACACACACATTCGTTTCTCTGGTTATTCGAAATAATTTAACTGTATATATATGTATAATAAACGAAGCAAAATACATGCGATATGCATCAGGGTAATCACACGATTTGAATTTCTCGCGACAATCTGGAATTTGAATAATATTCATGTTGTCTCAATCAATACCCAAAGCAGATTTCAATTGCGGCCAGAAAAGAAATATTTACATTTGTATGTATATTATTTATATCTTTTTTTTTAATTTTAAGTTAATATAAAAATACTATACCTATATAACATATTATATAGAAAATAATATATATAAAAAATACATAAAAAACATACCAAATAAAACAAAAAATATATTTTATCTTACGTTAGCACTATGTTTTGCAATAAAATGCATAACAATTAATGTAAAATTTAATTTCGCTATTTATTACATTTATCACATATAAGAAGCATTATGTGTTTCTTGTGTTTTTGAGGGAATTTGTGCCATAGTAGACTAAAAGATTATAGAATTGTATCAATTTTCAATGTTTTTATGCGACATAAAATGTTAATTTGATATTTTTGTTATGTGTGTATCTCTGATTTAATGATGTAACGATATCCTATTGTATCAATACAACATCGTAGTTAACAATTGTGTAAACTGAAACCAAATTATTTTGACTTGATTGTGACTATCGCATATTATATCATATATATTATTATATTATAATATCTATGAGAGATATTGCGATATTTTTTTATTCTACAATAAACAATCTGATAAAGTTATAAAAATAGAAAACACTTTTTTTATTGTGTGTGTTTTGTGTATTGATACCTTTAGATATGTAATAAATCGGCTTCTCTATGCATGTGCTTTATATAGCTATTCAAATAAGCCTTGACAGTTATAATGTAGACGTTAAAAAGTTACGCAATACTCGCAGAAAATATTGATCACCGTAATAACTTTTCCGTTACTTATCGACGAGGTTATTTCGCGAAGATTTCACGAACCGTACTGGTGCTAAGAAGGCACTATTCAAACGCCTTGAGAAACGACTGGCGTATTTGTCAAACGATACCGCAGGCGAAAAGGATGCACCCCTTGCTTTCACAAGCGGTATAGCCTGCTGCGGGCATCGTTTTGTGTTGCTTTTACATGGCAGAACTCTCGTCATTCTACTCAAAAGCTCATATATCATAGAAGAAATTATAGCTCATCGTCTCGGAGTAAAATCTACATTTTCTTTTCTTTCCTTCATCAATTGTGTGATCTCTTTCGTTTTCTCAGGATCATCTGTAATCCTAAAAAAACAACCGCAAAGTGAAAAAACCCGTATAAACACGCGTTTCTATTTTGTGCTTAAATCATACAATCGAATGAATACATTCGAATTTATGAGAATTTCTGATGCTTCCATTCTGAAATAAATCAACCTTTGAAGGGTAAAAATTTGAAAAATATTGTAGAAAGTACAATGTACCTCTACAATCTCCACATAATCACAGTTATTTTTCACCGCAAAATGTTAAAATAAAACAATATGAAGTCGCAGACTGAACCAACTATTTACATATAACTTCGAAATAACATCCATTGGAATTGGAAAACTTCCACAATGTGCCACAATACGACTAAGATAAATATTTCACAATTATTGTTTTAAATTCTGTAATTCCTAAGTTAAATATATCTATCGAAAGATAGTCGAACATGTGACATGCAGTTTTCTTTTAACATTTTAAAAACTTGACAAATTGATTCAAAATCCAATAGTTGGAACACAATTCTAATAATTTGTAAAACAGAGTAGATAAATACAATAGAAAGAAAGAAAACAAAAAAAAGAAAATAAGAAAATAGCGGAGAGAATAGAAGAAAGAAGAAAAAGCGACCCTTTCAGTCATTCATTTTTTACAGTTTGCAGGTGTGCAAGCGATAAACACCGCCATACTGGACAAGCGTCCGGATTTACGAAAACATGAAGGCCTTGTGATATTGGGAATATGCGTTGCCTGCTGGCTTCTAGCGATTCCGATGGTGTTCGACGGCGGTATCTACTTGTTCAAACTAATGGACTGGCATACCGCCTCGTGGGCGATTCTATTGATCGGCTTTGCCGAAATCGTTGTGCCCTCCTGGTTCTACGGATGCAACAAATTCCTGAATAACCTTGCTGAAATGAAAATCAGATTTGGTCGCTTTCTCCACGGCTATTGGTGGTTATGTTGGGTAATCTTTGCACCTTTTACTTGCTTGGTAAGTGCCTATTTTCTTACTACAACTATTTTGGTCCCAGTTTGACCCTTTTGTTGCTAGAAATACGCGTATAGCTACAAGATACCTGCTACTACAGCCAAAAGTCTTATTGTCAATTATACCAAGCATTCCGAAGCAATCGGATAATAAAATCTTTTTGTTTTAGTGTCATAGCTTTGATGTTTTTGTCGTCGAATATTTATAATACTAAAATTATAAATTAACTATCTTGAAATTAGTTTGGAAACACTAATTACCAATGCTGCAGCTCAAATATAAAACAATTAAGATAAGGATAAAAGTGCATATTTGAAATTCCAGAGAATGCTCATGATTTTTATCAAATTCAGTGAAAATGTGTTAAATAATTATAATTGAACATAACTGAAAGAATTTTTACTACAATTTGAATATAAATAACATTATTAACAATTTAATTTATTATTATATATTTTATATATTATATAAAAATATATACAATATAAATATATACTCGTCAAAAAAATTATCGCAACACGTAATTAATATCAAAATTTAGCATAAATTCAAATAAGCGTATCTCCGCGAAAAATTGTCGTATTTCAAAAATTTTTTTTTTGTTTTAAAGGGTAAAGTCTCTACTTTAAGGAACTTTCGTTCGATTTTGATTTTATTCTCTCCCCCTTTCTCCATCCCTTTAAAAGAAGGGACGTGTTTTTTTTTTCAAAAAATTGCATAGTTTGACGAATTCTACGGAGTGTACTAAATTTTTTTCGCGAATATCATCATAACTATCGTAAAATATGGACTTTTCTCTACAAATTTTAAAAAAATTTGAATACCGTACGATTTTTTTTCGCGAAGTTACAGCATATCAAAGTTACCTATGCATTTTTGCCTATGTATTCAATTACCGCCAACATTAGCATTATCCGATGGGCACTACGGGGAAGTTGCTGGTCGGATTTTGCCCATCGTGTGTGTGTGTGTGTGTGTGTGTGTGTGTGTGTGTGTGTGTGTGTGTGTGTGTGTGTGTGTGTGTGTGTGTTGGGGCAGGGATATATGTTCGTATTTAAAATTGTGTATTTCTGCCTCGTCTTCGGATGACCTTTTATGGGAAGATGGCTGCATGATTTTGAAAGACTACCAACCAATTTTCAGCAATTGGAAGCAGCCCTATATCGAATATGGTTCGAAATTCTGCAAGCCACAATTAGAGCCTGCATTAATATGCGTGAGCGCCTGCAAGAGGTCATCCGAAGACGAGGCAGAAATATACAATTTTAAATACGAACACATATATCCTTGCCCCAACACACACACACACACACACGATGGGCAAAATCCGACCAGCAACCTCCCCGTAGTGCCCATCGGGTAATGCTAATGTTGGCGGTAATTAAATATATAGGTAAAAATGCATAGGTAACTTTAATATGCTGTAACTTCGCGAAAAAAAATCGTACGGTATTCAATATTTTTTAAAATTTCTAGAGAAAAGTCCATATTTTATGATAGTTATGATGATATTTGTGAAAAAAATTTAGTACACTCCGTAGAGTTCGTCAAACTATGCAATTTTTTGAAAAAATAACACGTCCCTCCTTTTAAAGGGATGGAGAAAGGGGGAAAGAATAAAATCAAAATCGAACGAAAGTTCCTTAAAGTAGAGACTTTACCCTCTTTAAAACAAAAAAAAATTTTTTGAAATACAACAATTTTTCGCGGAGATACGCTTATTTGAATTTATGCTAAATTTTGATATTAATTACGTGTTGCGATAATTTTTTTGACGAGTGTATATATAATGATATATATAAAACATATATAATAGAAAAAATATATATTTATATTATATGTATATAAGTAATATATACACACACTTATAGATAAAACATTATCAATGTATATCAAGATATATATACTGCTATCTTTATATTTTAAACAAAAATGTTGAATAAATTGCAATAATTGCCAATTTGCAATAAAAATTTCTCTTAGTAATATAAATTGTCCGTAGTAATTTCAATTTGCTATTGTTATTGAAATAAGTTACTCCTTTACACGTTCGCGACTAAACTGCGCGACAATCAAAACTTTAATGACAGCTCCAATGTATATAATTGCTAAACGGTACAATCGACGGTAGTAACGAGGGGAAGACGCGGCATCACGATGCTTAATCCCGTCGAGGTAAGGAGCCCACGTTTATTGACTGTAAACTTTGCAGAAAGTTCGGTGACATAGCGAGAGAATATACCGTAAATTAGTTTTGACCATCACATAGAGACGATTAATCGAATTTATATGGAAAGTAATGAAATTTAAGCTTGGGTCATTGATTGCCGAAAGAACTTCATAGAATAATGAATATACTTCAGGGAACAAAAAAAAGGAATGAGAAAGAGAGAGAGACAGAAATATTCTTAAAATTTTCTACTTTCTAATACACAAATTTTGTGTGTATATATAGAATGTTTTATAACAAATCTAAAAAAGTTTAACAATTTGTAATTCAAATAAAATGGAAATGATTTCTCATACAAATGTAAGTTGAAGATGTAGAATAAAATTTTTTCATACACAAGGCTTTATTTCTGATAAAATCGACATTGTATCTTGTTGTATCTTATTGATTAGAAAATACAATCTGAGATTTAAATCAACTGTATATAAATTATCATTTTTTGTCGATAAACAACTTGTTCGTGTATTAGTATGGAATAAAAAAGGATAGAGAATTTATCGAATATATCGGAGATAAGAATAAAGCTAATCTGATATTTATGTGAATCAAAAAGCACGATACAATTATATCGATTCCTTTCATCTATAATTCTATCGAAATATTTAAATTAAATTATCAAAACTCGAGGCTTGCAAAATTTACTATTCGCATATAGGTTCGCTATAGATTCACGTCCCTAGGAAGTAAAGCGTCGTATTTCCCACGACCAGACTGCTTAATTAATCTGGCTACCTGTCGCGAGGCACACCCTTGCCACCGCATCCCCTGCGCGCATACCGAGCGAATTTTTATTTATATCGGCTGAATTTCGCCGACGCCATCGCGGGGATTGAAAATATTTCCCTCGACGGGCGCCGAACTGGTGACCTGCGAAAGTTAGTTTTGATTAAAAATTCAAAATCTCCCTTAATTGATAATTGTGTCACGCACCCGCGCTGTTTTTCGAAGCTTTACTATACAGGAAACAACCGACTAACCAGTCGCGTTTTTTATCCACAGGGGGTCTTTGGATATCAACTAGGACAAACCGACTTCCGAGGGAGTTACGGTTCGTACATATTTCCCGACTGGGCGGGCGTAATTGGAATTGGAATCGGATTGGCAACGTTGCTGCCATTGCCAGTCTTCATCTATGTGCAAGTATGGAAATTGAAGGTGAGACAGTCTTTTACGTTTTGTGCAAAGGTTCAAAATCCGTTAGTTTACAATGCGTGATTTCTTTTCAAGAATTTTAGGTATAGTGTTCTTCACGATTAGTTTTAGCGGATTAGTTTTAAACGCAGGTAACATTCTTCGACTCACAATCGGTGCTTACTGCATTCCATTCTGTCGATGATTTACAACCTGCATGCTTTATTCATTCTCTATTTTTCACTGAAATAGATTTAACGTATTTAACGTATTTTCAATGCCTATTATCTCGAAAATTATTTATTAAAATCATGTTCTCGAAAGAAGCATGAAATTAATTTTTTTTTTATCTATCGATATATGTAGGTTCAAACTGACTCTCTTTTTACGTATCTTCTTTACGTATATATCTGTCATTTATGATTATTTTACTGCATAACTTTTTTGTTGATAACTAGAATAAAATGAGAAACCGAAACGTTCATTATTTATATTCATTATTGTAAAAAATTTCGGTGTATACATATAACTCAAACGTCGCACCAATTACCTCGCCTCTTATTACTCCGATTATTTTTTTAAATATAATTTATATCGTAGAAACTAATTTTTCTTTCTTTGTTGAAATCTGTCATGCTTACTTGTTGTACGGAAATTTATCATCTACTTTTGCTGCTTTTATTTTTGGAATTCCTCGTCTGATGAATATTTCTCGCTCACCTGCTACTACATATCACTATTTTTCAGCTGTACTCTATATCAACATTTTCTTATTAGTGAAATATACTTTACAGGTTATTAATGAGTATGATTGTACACTTTTAAAATGACTATAACTTTATACTTTATGCTTTAAATGATTGTACATTAATATTCAGAGTTTATTTTTATTTAAATTACACGTTGTCTTAAATTACTTTAGTACCGGTATATGCACAATACTATATCGGAATAATGATCTCTGCCTATATTATTTCTGCATATCTAAGCTATCAATTTTAAGTTAATTTTAATTCTATTACTAATCTAAAATAAAGTAAACTACCTATTTTTATCTATCTATTCAATTCGTTCATCTAATCCTTATTTCGAAATATTCATTCAGCAATTTATTCATATATTTAGGTCGTTCCGCACATGAACGAATTTTCCAAACTTAAGTTTAGTAAATGGTTCTTGTAAAATTCCACTGTCATTAAGATGAAAAGACAGTACGCGTACATTAAATTCTTCAGAATAAGAAAAATGTAGAAAGTATCTTAAAATGTCGAGATTACCATTTTGTCCAATGGTTTGAATACAATACGCTGCGCATTTATGGGTCAAGAATAATTTACTTTCTACGAAAAATGTACCCCCTTCTGAGAAAAATGTATGAAACAGATATATAAAAACTAAAAACCGTTAACCTTTCGGAGAAAAGTTTGAATTGAGATTTCTTAAGAGCTAGAATTCTTTGTTGTTTAATGACTTACCGGCTGGCATTCTTTCAGAATGAGAGATTATTGTATTAGAGAGAAACGCGCGGCGATCTGGTCATTAATTTTCTGTCTCTAATGGAGAAGGTGGAAACAATTACGAAATCACTTAACAGTTTTGACCAAGTCGGTCTCATTCTTTATACGATCAATTAATCAAACGTGAGTGAAAACTTTTGCCATTACACGCACAATGCATCCGCACACTGCGTATGACGTATTAAAAAAAAAAATTCCGCTTGCGCGCAACAAAACCTGCGATATATGTTAGCGCCATTGTAGCGTTATTACATCACGTTATTTCCACTGTCTCTTGATTATAACGAAAATCTTCCGATAGCTACGTCACGCTGTCAGCGCGGCGGCGGTTACGGGCCGATTTAGAAGTTGCCCTGGCCCATGCCGTAAAATCTCGAGAACTCGGGAAACGTCTTAATACAAGTTTTTCTACGGTACGTAGGTAATCGTACTTTGAAACGAAAAGTTTCCCCGGGAGCCTGCGCTCTTTCCATCGCCTCGGATACAGGGCCGCCGCGAGCGGGATGCGCAAATCGTGCACCGTACAAAGAGAGTCGCCGATGTTGCGAGTTTTGATAAAATTGGAACTGTATAAAAATTGTGATATATATTTGAAAAAAAAAAAAAAAAAACCACTTTACGGGATTGAATTTTTTGATTAAATTAAAAATCCATTATACATATATCTTTAAAGTTTTTTTACGGATAAATAATATTTGCATGACTCAAAATATTCTGCAAACAAATATGAACATCATGAATCACAGTTTTTTTACCCGCGTTCCTAGTCTTCTATTACGAAATGTCAATTCTTTGCTCTTTAAAAAGTTTTTTTTTTAAATTATTTTTCTTAGGAAAACACTAAATGAAAGTTACTACACTACATGAAGTGTTAACAGCGGCCCTGTTTGAATTGCACCTATTTCTACAGAGAGAGAAAGGGGAAGAGAAAGAAAGAGAAAGAGAGAGAAGCAGACAACTCTATTCCTTGACCGCTTCCGCTTTCTGTTAGCCGATAAATTTAACATTACTCTTATCTCCCTTTCTTCGCGTTGTTTTGGCCATTCCGCACACACTTCGAAAGTACTTGTGCGGTTTCGCGCGAGAAGATATGATTTTGGCACGTATCTCGCCTATTATCGATTCTGCAACTATTTAATTTGCACCCTTTTACTGTTTGCAGAGCTTGAGGGCCTTATTTCAACCCTCGCCGTTATGGAAAGCGGCCGAGTAGAAAAATATACTAGATAATGACAGCGTCAGCACTGCGGTGATCAATCCGACCTACGTTTCTTCAGATAAAGTTTAGAATTCTTGTACACACGGTAAACTGTATTTTAAAGAAATTCCGAAATATAGATTATTTCCTAATGTAAGTATGAATTTTAATTAAATAAGAATTTAACATGTGGGAATATTAACGAAATTGACATGAAATATCAATGATGATCTTTATCGTAGATACTCTCATTTATTTTTGCAACGTATACTCAAATTGACCATCTTGAGCTGAAGTATAAAAATTTCCTGTTGTTTTATTTCAATAATAAAATATTTATATTGAAAAATCATTATATTGAAATTATCCAAAAGATATCAAAATAATTTTAATCTGGAAACAACTTACAAAATAAGATAAAAGTTTGTGATATTTTTTTAAAATTATATTTGCTTGTACTTCTTCTTTAAAGTTGTGCATGTTAAAAAAGCATGATATATATTTTCTGAAGCTCTTTTGTAGCTCTCTTCTTTAAAATAATTCTGGAATAGATAGACATATATGAATGGAACTAATCATTCATTATGATTGATGTATTATAATGACAGCTAAAGAAAATATTTGAATTAATAAGTATGATGAAGGAATGAAAGTCAGGAATCTATTCACCCAT
This sequence comes from Prenolepis imparis, assembly GCF_030444845.1. Classification (NCBI taxonomy): domain Eukaryota; kingdom Metazoa; phylum Arthropoda; class Insecta; order Hymenoptera; family Formicidae; genus Prenolepis; species Prenolepis imparis. Next base: position 207,329 of record NW_028141170.1, read on the forward strand.
GTAGAAACAAAAATGTTATATCGACATAATATAATGTAAAATAAAAAAAGAATAATTAATTAATAAGTGTCTTTACAATAGTTTCGATGAAAACCTGAAATTTACTTGAATGATTCCAAAATATTATACCAATTTATCATCATACTGTTTGATGCTAAAAAATTGTAAGATAAAATCATTTTACATTTATAAAACTCTTAATTGAATATATTTATATTAAAAATCATATATGTATGTATATACACTGAGAGAATTTTCTCTTAGAATTTATCCTGAAAATCATGGTAATCGTGGGACAATAAAGTATGGAAAGAATTTTATGACAATTTCTCTGATTAATATTTATCATAATAAAAATAATAATATCTATCACAATAAAATATAAAACATGTTTGATTAATTTTATTAAACTGCATAGTAAAATTAATCAAACATATTTTATATTTTATTGTGATGGATATTATTTTTATTGTGATAAATATTAATCAGAGAAATCCTCATAAAACTCTTTCCATACTATATATTGTTCCACGATTACCATGATTTTCAAAGTAAATTCTAGGAGAAAATTCTCTCTGTGTACATATGCATACATATATTATATATATGTATAATATATATATTTCTCCATCTATATATATGGATTTTTTTATCTTTTTAAAAGATTTACGTTTCTATTTCTTGATTTGATATTCGCTCTTCAATTAAATATTACATATATTTAATGTTAATTGCATATGACTTTTCCAGAGTAAAATTTTCCTCTCATATTAAATAAAAAAAATAATTTTTCCCTCATTTATGTATCTCGCTGGCGATTATAAAATTAATGAGAATTTTCAGATTAATTCACGCAATAGCATACGTGATGTATCTGTAATGTAATAATAATACTTGTAGTTATAAATATATCAATGTATAATGTTTGAAGAGCAATCGTAAGACGAGCTCGCGTATAAGAGAGGCTCTCGCAGTATAAATACATTTACTTGCCATCAACCACAGTTATGTACTTGAATCGACGAAGTAATGTCAGAAAAGCGGAAACTGTTCGCGCTGTTTCGCGCCGCCTTTCTCGCTCATTAACGTCAGTGAACACGACTGCTGAACACTCAGCATTCCATGTCCCTCTATGTTGTAATATCGCGCCAGGCGGCCGCTTATAAGCCGTCTTGCGGGAACCGCGAGCGGACGCGACGAATATGTCTAATGAGAATTACAAGCGGTTGGCATCGCGCCGCGTTGTGCATCATGCCGTGTCAATTGATAAGTGGAAGATTCTAATAGTGTGATACACACACATACAAAGATCCATACAAACATCGCATGTCCACACATGTATATATGTACATAAATAAATGTACAATATATATTATATATTTCATGTCACAATACGTCAAAAAAACTTGAAGAAACTCTTGTAAGCTATTGTGATTTTTGAATAATTTTATTTATAATACATTTATATTTAAAACTTAGAAGAATAGATATCTGTGAGAAAGATCATATAGCTTTACTTAAAAAAATGAAGATAATTTTTGAATCTCAGAAATATTTTCATCTAACAATAAAATAAAATTATGTTGACATTCCAGAGTGCTCTCCTCGAAACTCTGTAAATTTTACCTCAAATTTTTTTGATATCGTATAGTTTTCCAAACAATTCTCTAAAATATTTAAAATGGAACACACCGCACACATATAAAAACACACACACATATACACATATGTAACATCATATAACACATAGGTACAGTAAACCAAGCTTTATGCGAAGTATTCAGCCAATAGATCGCCCAACGCACAGCAATTAGTTTTTGAATCTCGCACACATTACACATACAAAACACACACACACAATATGTTTTACACTAATATGTGTGTGTGTGTGTCCGCGCGCGCGCTCAAAGAAAAAATACAAAATTAGAACAATAAAATAAAATAAAAAAGTTCTTTATTTTATTGTTGGTAACAATAGCAAAATTATCATTAAAATGTCAAAAAATATACTCTAAAAATTCATAATTACTTAATTATGAATCATATAATATCGCGAAAGTCTGTAGAGAAATATAGATAAGTCTATAAAGAATAAACATATTTAAATTTTAATGAAATTTAAAATGGTTCTATTCTTCTAACTTCTAAAATATGTCTTTTGAGATTTCGTATATCTATTTAAATATTATCAAAAATTTTTTTAAATAAGACAAACATTATTACAAATCGTTGTCTAGGAGTTAGATCAATTAAATTAAATTTTTCCAAAATATTTTAAAATTTAAATAAACACGATCTCTTGAAATCAGAACAGTATGCTAATGTATGAAAATTTAGTAAATATATTAACGTCATCACCTTCGATTTGCTTCAAAATTTACATGAAGTTTCCTTTTGGTCTACAATTATGATATATGATATTTTCAATCTGGGCAAACAATGTGTTGTCTTTGGGAAAAAACGCCACTTGACGATTTTTCCTAAAGACAACATTGTTTGTTCGGCTTGAAAACATCATATACCTTAATAAACCAAAAGAAAGCTTCATGTTTTTTGGAAGCTATAATCGGAGATGATAACATAAATATAGAAATTTATCTTTCGAGCATATGAAAGCATTTTTACGATTCCAAAAATAATGTTTTTGCCAGGGATCGCTGTCGTCAAATCTATCAAACATACGAGTAAGTCGCAATAAAAACAACATAGCTGATCTAAATTTCTTGTAAAATAAAATCTTGGCTCCGCTAATTGCTTCATAGGGTAATATTTCGTTCAAGACCATGATGCAAAACTTTGAAGATGAGCTTGAAGCAATATTTTTAGGATGCTTACTACACGGAATGCAATAACGTAAGAATATTAAAAACTGAGGTCTCAAATGCTTTCCTATTTCCTTTGTTTTTCGTAATTTGCAACAACATAAAAAAACTGCTAAGTTAATTTTCATTTATTCCACAGTATATCAATATTTGTAGAATAAGAATTAGTGTTTTATTATCGCGCTATGTAAGAATGTTTAAAATTATTGCATTGTAGTAAATTCCTTCGCTTCTATTTGTTTTTCTTTTTGGAATATATAATTTCGTAATATATATATATATCACGCAAGAAGAATATCTGCAGGAGTTTTGTTACAAAGAAACAAAAACAGTTTGTGTTTCGTAATAGATGGATTTCGAGATTGCGCATATTGAGATATTTTTATAGTTGCGCGCTTAAATACTTTCTTGTACGCATAATTAAAAAAATTAATGCGCAAGTAGTTCTATTAATGCGAAATAGTTCAGTTTTGTATGCAAGTTAAATTTTCAATTAAGAATATCATGTTTTAATTTTATTTTTTATTTATCTTGTTTCTAAAATCAACTTTTTGTTAACTAACTGTGTGCGATCAAGCTATCAATAATAATTCCATATTGACATAGAAATTGATCGAATAAACATTATAAATATAAAACATTCGTAATATAAATTTATCGTAAAAGTATGAATTAAAATAATTAATTGTGTGTTCAATAGTTTCAATAGTTTAGTGACGAAAAATCGACATTACTCTTTTTTCACTACTCCGAGATTGAGCAATTATTTTTATAAATTTGATATTATAAAGAAGAGCAACACTCTGGACGATTTAGTAAAAGATTTGGGTTATCAACCATAAAGAAATACTGATATATATTCGAGATAAAATCGGTAACAAAATAAAAAAAGTAAAAATAGTATTTAATTGTGTTATTCAAAACAAATAAGATGCATCCTACATCATTTTATCATTAACGAGAAAAAGATAATAACAAAATTTCGAATAATCTACTCAATAAAATGCAGCTGTTATTAATAATAATAACTTCATGTGCAAAGTATACATAATTAGTATATTATAATCAATATATAATAATTTTATATATAATTAATATATATATAATTATATAGTTCTTCATTAGAAAAAGAAGAATCTCTGATCTGCGAATGATAAATATATAAAAAATATATCAGACAATTACGATCACGAATTTATTTCTTAGAAAAATTATCGCAAATGTTGCAAACTATCACGAACTAGAACATTTGACGATTTCGTCTTTCTCAAGGTAAAATGTGGATCTTCCGATAACTAACTATAAGATAAATATTTTCTAAATTACTAATAAATTCTAAAATTATACAAAAACTTCATATTTAATTCAAGCAAACTTCGATTTCAATAAATTATGTAATAAAAATATTGAAGAAATTACGCGCGCGCGCATTTTTGAGCGGAAAAAAATATAAATCATATTTGATTGTAAAATGCTTCAAATTATTAAAAAGATTTTAAGAACTAATTTATTATTAATTTATTATTAATTACCTAAAAATTACTTAAAAACTAATTATTAAATAAAAATATTGCTCTCTCTTAAATTTGATTGAGGTTTGAACCTTTCTTAGAGAGCATTCTTAAAGATTTAATTATGTACATAACTCTTTTATACAAAACCATTTTGTTTTATTCTCAAATTTTCAGTATATATTTAAATATTGTATTATGTTTTTGCGAATTTTTCGGGACCAAACAGAAATTATTTTGTTTCTAGAGTGGGCCATTTCATAATAGCACAATATTTGTATATTTTAATACATAACACAGAAATAATCGCCAGAAAGTTTTAATCGTGTTCATGAATATGTAAATGTACGTGAACAAAAAAAAACCTAAAATATTTAACACTTTTATTTGCTTGCATATATTTTTAATTTTTTTTTTTTTTTTTTAAGAAAATTATGTATTTTATTGTTTTAATGAAAAAGTTAACATATTTTCTTAAATCTGTTTTTATATAAAGTTAACATATTATTTCTTAACTCCTTTTTCGGAATTGCGCTTTAATTAATTTCTGGCGATTAATCTACATATACAGATAATGTTATACATATATATATGTATACATGCAATACACTCACCGATACGGTGCGGAGCTCTATAGTACAAAGCGTTGATCTATAACATATAAAAAACGCAAATTAGATGTATATACAAAATAAAAATTCAAACAATAAATTTATATAAATTATATATAAATTATAGGTATATTTATTTAAATAATTTATTTATATATTTATTTAATATATGTATATATTTATATATTATATAAATTTCTTTTAATTATAATCTGCTTACCGCATGGTTGCTCTGCCGTTGCCCGATGCCACCCTGGGCCCCGGGCCTCCTCCTCGTAGAAGCTCGCGTAGAAGCTTCGAAACAGTTGCACTCGCGTTACTTCTTTTCGTTCGCGACGCGCGGCCACGCCCGGATTTTAGAAATCACATTTTCGACGCGTTTCGGTAAAACGCGAGAATCGCGAGAGCTTATTCACGCGCGAATAGAACCGATGCTCTGTTTTCGCGTCGCCGCTTTTCTCGAGGCTCGAGGCCCACTTATCGGAGATGGACCTAACCTCATCGAACGACGATGATGCGGCGACTCCCCCGCGACGCACTCAGGTTAGGTCAGGAGTCGCCGATCACTATGTTTTATATGTCACAATTTAACGACGTAGAAATCGCGGATCGACAACGCCGAAAAACTCCGGAAACTCGCGTCGAAAGCAGTAATTCGATCCGACCGTGTAGTAGCGAGACTCGCCCGTGTAATGAAGTCGCCTGCGTATCGACTCGCCCGTGCGATCGCGATCACGATGTCGGTACACGATTTCGCGACGCGATCAGATTTATACGATAATTAAGCACGTTAAAACACTAATATCTCACACTCGTACTCTCGCGGACCGACGATAAGCGCGCAATCGTCGATCGCGAACAACGGATGCACCTAACAACAGCTGTACAGGTGACGGACGCCGGACTGGCACTGTCAGTTACGAGACGTGCAACACGTCACACGTTGCGACAAGATGGCCGAGTCCCAAGTCGTAGTGAGTACTCTGCGTTGATACCACTGCTTTGCGAGCTCGGAGCGCAATATGCCAAGGTCGGGTTGCCCGCCCAGCCGAGCCGAGGTCGGACCCCACCACTACGACTTGGGACTCGGCCATCTTGTCGCAACGTGTGACGTATTGCGCTCCGAACTCGCACGCCATACATACAGTACTCTGCGTTGATACCACTGCTT